>NC_057409.1:634411-753161 GCF_019320065.1 Cervus canadensis | reverse complement strand
AGTCTGTTGTTCCATGTCCAGTTCTAACTGTTGCTTCCTGACCTGCATACAGATTTCTCAAGAGGCAGGTCAGGTGGTCTGGTATTCCCATCTCTTGAAGAATTTTCCACAGTTTATTGTGATCCACACAGTCAAAGGCTTTGGCATAGTCAATAAAGCAGAAATAGATGTTTTTCTGGAACACTCTTGCTTTTTCGATGATCCAGTGGATGTTGGCAATTTGATCTCTGGCTCCTCTACCTTTTCTAAAACCAGCTTCAACTTCTGGAAGTTCATCGTTCACGTATTGCTGAAGCCTGTCTTGGAGAATTTTGACCATTACTTTGCTAGCATATGAGATGAGTACAATTGTGTGGTAGTTTGAACACTCTTTGGCATTGCCTTTCTTAGGGATTAGAATGAAAACTGACTTTTCCAGTTCTGTGGCCACTGCTGAGTTTTCCAAATTTGCTGACATATTGAGTGAAGCACTTTCACAGCATCATCTTTCAGGATTTGAAATAGCTCAACTGGAATTCCATCACCTCCACTAGCTTTGTTCGTAGTGATGCTTCCTAAGGCCCACTTGACTTCACATTCCAGGATGTCTGGCTCTAGGTGACTGATCACACCATCGTGATTATCTGGGTCATGAAGATCTTTTTTGTACAGTTCTTCTGTGTATTCTTGCCACCTCTTCTTTATATCTTCTGCTTCTGTTAGGTCTGTACCATTTCTGTCCTTTATCGAGCCCATCTTTGCATGAAATGTTCCCTTGGTGTCTGTAATTTTCTTGAAGAGATCTCTAGTCTTTCCCATTCTATTGTTTTCCTCTATTTCTTTGCATTGATCACTGAGGAAGGCTTTCTTATCTCTCCTTGCTATTCTTTGGAACTCTGCACTCAAACGGGTATATCATTCTTTTTCTCCTTTGCTTTTCACTTTTCTCCTTTTCCCAGCTATTTGTAAGGCCTCCTCAAACAGCCATTTTGCCTTTTTGCATTTCTTTTCCATGGGGATGGTCTTAATCCCTGTCTCCTGTCCAATGTCACGAACCTCCATCCATAGTTCAGCAGGCACTCTCTATCAGATCTCGTCCCTTGAATCTATTTCTCACTTCCACTGTATAGTCATAAGGGATTTGATTTAGGTCATACCTGAATGATCTAGTGGTTTTCCCCATTTTCTTCAATTTCAATTTGAATTTGGCAAAAGGAGTTCATGATCTGAGCCACAGTCAGCTCCCGGTCTTGTTTTTGCTGACTGTATAGAGCTTCTCCATCTTTGGCTGCAAAGAATATAATCAATCTGATTTCGGTGTTGACCATCTGGTGATGTCCATGCGTAGAGTCTTCTGTTGTGTTGTTGGAAGAGGGTGTTTGCTATGACCAGTGCATTCTGTTGGCAGAACTCTAGTAGCCTTTACCCTGCCTCTTTCTGTACTCCAAGGCCAAACTTGCTGTTACTCCAGGTGTTTCTAGACTTTCTACTTTTGCATTCCAGTCCCCTAGAGTGAAAAGGACATCTTTTTGGGGTGTTAGTTCTAAACGGTCTTGTAGGTCTTCATAGAACCGTTCAACTTCAGCTTCTTCAGCATTACTGGTTGGGGCATAGGCTTGGATTACCATGACTTTGAATGGTTTGCCTTGGAAATGAACAGAGATCATTCTGTCGTTTCTGAGATTGCATTCAAGTACTGCATTTTGGACTCTTTTGTTGACCATGATGGCTACTCCATTTCTTCTAAGGGATTCCTGCCCACAGTAGTAGATATAATTAATGGTCATCTGAGTTAAATTTGCCCATTCCAGTACATTTTATTCGCTGATTCCTAAAATGTCGACATTCATTCTTGCCATCTCCTGTTTGATCACTTCCAATTTACCTCGATTCATGGACCTAACATTCCAGGTTCCTATGCAATATTGCTCTTTACAGCATCGGACCTTGCTTCCATCACCAGTCACACCCACAACTGGGTGTTGGTTTTGCTTTGGCTCTGTCTCTTCATTCTTTCTGGAGTTATTTCTCCACTGACCTCCAGTAGCATATTGGGCACCTACCGACCTGGGGAGTTCATCTTTCAGTGTCATATCTTTTTGCCTTTTCGTACTGTTCATGGGGTTCTCAAGGCAAGAATACTGAAGTGGTTTGCCATTCCCTTCTCCAGGGGACCACATTCTGTCAGACCTCTCCACCATGACCGTCCGTCTTGGGGGCCCCACACGGCGTGGCTCATACACTGCAGCCTTAGAAAGCTTTAAATCTGATCACCCCTCCTCACTTACCATGCTTCTGGTATTTTTACTCTAGTGATTTTTTAATATATATACTTTCAAAAAAAGACATTACCCCCACTAAGTACAGATTTGGTATTTAGTTCAATTTAGCCACGTGTTTGGCGTGTATGTTATTCACATTTCCAACGGGTCTCAGGCTTTCCTGTTAAAATCATTTTCTCTGTTCTTGAAGCACATTGTTGACGATTTCCTCCCACGTGGTTCATTCAGAGCCAATCTCTACTGTGTCTCATTCGGAGCTCATCTGCAGCTTTACTTGGTCAAGCTTTTCTTGCTCCCCCTCACGCCTCAGAAATAGTTTTACTAAGTATCTAGTTCTGATCAATAGCTATTTTTCTCAGCACTTTGAAGGTACCATTCTACTGCTTCTATCTGGTGAAAAGTCAGTCATCAGCCTAATTGGTACTCCTTTGTAGGTAATCTGACTTTTCTAATCACTTTTAAGGTCATCTCTTTACACTTGATATTCTGAAATTTCAACATAACTGCCAAGGTGTATTTGCACTTTGTTTTCCTGTTGAGTTTCTGAATTTGAGGATTCATCTCTCATTAATACTGGAAAATTCTCAGTCATTACCCTTTAAAAAACCGTTTCTCTTTTTCCTCTCTATTGTCCTTATCTAGAATTCGCAGTTTGTTTTAGATCTTTCCATGTCATTCTTTTGACCTCCCTTTCATAATTTCTTTTGTCTTTCTGTGCTGCAGTCTGGAGATTTATTCAGCAATCTTTCAGTTCACTAATTTTCTTTTCAACTGTGCCTGATCGACTCTCAACCACTGTATTTTCTATTTTGATTTTATATATTTCATCTCTACAAAGTTCAATGCAGGGAACATGGGTTCGAACCCTGGTCCAGGAAGATTCCACATGCCACGGAGCAACTAAGCCCAAGAGGTACAACTACAGAAGCCCCACCCCTGAGAACCCCAGCTTCACAACAGGAGAAGCCACCACAACGAGAAGCACCTGCCCCACAAAAAGAGTGGCCCCCGCTCACCGCAGCTAGAGAAAGCCCACGCAGAAGCCAAGACCCAGCACAGCCAAAATAAATAAATCAATCCTTAAAAAAACACAAAAAACTGTGTTACATCGATACAAACTGCTGATATACACGACACGGAGGAATCTCAAATACACCATGCTAAGTAGAAAGAGGCAGACACAAAAGGTGACCCAGTATATGATTCCACATATATGACATCCTGAAAAAGGCAAACCTAGAGGGAAGAAAACAGATCCATGCTCTGCAGGGGCTGAAGATGAGAAAAGAGGTTAAAGGAAGACACTGGGAGATTTGAGGGGAGATGAAATTCCTGTAAATCTTGATTATGATGGTGAGTATGCTTTGTCGAAACTCAAAGAACTTTATATTTAAAAAGGTGGATGCTACTGTATGTAAATCTGACCCGGACTTGAAGACCAGCAAAGCGCCAGTTTGCAGGACTCTTTCAGGGGAGCTGCCAGCTCCGGGCTCACAAACCTCTCCCGACTTCTGCACACTTTCTTTTCTATTTATTATTTTTTTATTTTTAAAACTTATTTATCTAGTTTTTGCTTTGGAGTGCTTCTAATTTCTTGCCAGCTCAGTCATGCATTTTAAAGCATTCTTTTAGGGGATCTCCCTGGTGGTCCAGTGGTTAAGACACCACACTCCCAAAGCAGGTGCCGGGTTTGAATGCTGGTCAGGGAACTAGACTCCACATGTTACAACTAAGAGCTCACGTGATGCCACAAAAGACTCTGAAGATCGAGGATCTCGAGTGCCGCAACGAAGACCAGCGGCAGCCAAATAAATGAATAAATCTTAAATCAAATATAATCCACATTCTTTTAGATCTTCTGCCCAGAGGACCAGCCCAGTGAGGGAGATGCCGCCTTTATCCTCAAAGGGCTGCTAGTCCAATGACGGAGGAGAGAGCCAGCCAACAAGGAAGAGCCTCCTCCCAAGCTCTGTCCACGGACAGCAGCTCCTCTAGACGATTCGGGGCATCCTGGACCTGTGAGATCACATAACTTTTTCGTGATGACAGTAATGGCTGTAATTAACTGGCAAAAAATAACCACAAAAAATGTGATGCATAGCAGGCAGCTGGCTCGGCTTATGGGCAGGAAGGTGGCACTGCGTGACTCAGGGCACCGCGCTGCGTGCCAGCAGGGCAGGCTGGAGGGGCAGGCAGCCCAACCCGGCTCCACAGAGAGGTCTGCAGGGGGCGGGCGGGCAGCGAGGCGGGGCACGCCGGGGAGGGGCCTGGCTCAGCGCGAGTCAGTGGCCAGTGCTCCTCCCACCAGGGGAAGAAACGCCCGCAGCATCCATCTCACTGGCAACTCCGGTGCCGAGTGCTCACAGGGCCAGACATGGAGCTCACCCACTCGCCAGCGTGGCTGCGTGGGATCCTCTGCCCCTGTTCCACAGCACCCGTCTTACGTGGTGGCTTGAAGGATCCAGTTAGCTGCACTTGTAAAGCACTCGGCACTGGGGCCGTGACTCAGTGAATGCTGGCCTTGTCGTCACCACCCCCATTAAGCAGATGAGGTAACTGAGGCCCAGTACTGATAAGGGACTAGCCCATGGCCACACAGCTACCAGGCTGCAGAACTGGGCGTGCCTGGCTCTAAAGCCTCACAGGACAGCCTTCCTGGAGCAAGTCATAGCTACACAGAATTCTCTTGGCATCAAAGGGGGGCTACCATTAAAATATCCAAAGACGGCAAAGTGGTTCCCCTGGACCTTCTCCACCAGCTCTTTGCACCTCTACCCTGTCCTCAGTGTCAAGCACCCGTCCCTGCATTTTGTTTCCCAGCTCTAAACACCTCCTCCAGGCAGCCTTCCTCGATTCCCCCACCTTCCTAGTCTCAAAGCACAGGATGGACTCCACGCCATGTGCTGCTATTGTCCAGTCGCTCAGTCGTGTCCAACTCTCTGCGACCCCACGGACTGCAGCACACGAGGCCTCCCTGTCCTTCATCTCCCGGAGCTTACTCAAACTCAAGTCCATCGAATCGGTGATGCCATCCAACCGTCTTATATTCTGTCGTCCCCTTCTCCTCCTGCCTTCTATCTTTCCCAGCATCAGGGTCTTTTCTAATGAGTTGGCTCTTCGCATCAGGTGGCCAAAGTATTGGAGCTTCAGCATCAGTCCTTCCAATGAATACCCAGGACTGATGTCCTTTAGGATGGACTGGTTGGATCTCCTTGCAGTCCAAGGGACTCTCAAGAATCTTCTCCAACACCATAGTTCAAAAGCATCAGTTCTTTGGGGTTCAGCCTCCTTTTAATGAGGGCCTATTTGATACCAGGCACTGCCTGAGGTTCTGGGGATGTCGCAATGAAAGAGCTAGCCAAGTCCCTGCCCTCGTGGGTCTGACATTCTAATGGAGAGAAGGAAAAATAAACAAGTTTTAGGACAGTTAAGGTAACTGCAGGCTGTGATTAGGTCTATGAAGGATTCAAATAGGAAATGTTTCCTTTTTCTAAATTTATTTATTTTAATTGGAGGCTAATTACTTTACAATATTGTAGTGGTTTTTGCCATACGTTGACATGAATCAGCCATGGATTTACATGTGTTCCCCATCCTGAACCCCCCTCCCACCTCCCTCCCCATCCCATCCCTCAGGGTCATCCCAGTGCACCAGCCCTGAGCACCCTGTCTCATGCATCGAACCTGGACTGGCGATCTGTTTCACATGTGATAATATACATGTTTCAATGCTATTCTCTCAAATCATCCCACCCTCGCCCTCTCCCAGAGAGTCTAATAGACTGTCCTACACATCTGTGTCTCTTTCACTGTCCTGAACATAGGGTTATTGTTATCATCTTTCTAAATTCCATATATATGCGTTAATATACTGTATTGGTGTTTTTCTTTCTGACTTACTTCACTCTGTATAGTAAATGTCTCTTAGACAAGGAAACATTTAAGCTGAAGCCTCAGGGATAAGAAGGTCCAGATATTGTCAGGAACAGAGTGCTCCAGGCAGCAGGAAAGGCTTGTGCAAAGCCCTGGGGTAGGAAACAGCCCAGAGGGTTTAGGAGGCCACAGGGAGAGGCCTGTGGCTGGAAGATGGGGGGGGGGGGGTGCGTAGAAGATGGAAGTGACAGGCGGGGGCTGGGTCACGCCGGGGCCGCTGTGGCTTTGACTCTGAACGTGGTGGAAATCACTGTGGGGTTCTGAGCAGGGGATGCCAGGCTCCCCCCAGTGGGGGATCCCCCCTGGGGATCCCAGGGGGGTGGGTTCCAAAGAGGCAGGATAGGAAAAGGGAGGACGCAGAGGTCCAGGTGGGGCTGATGGGGCCTGGACCAGAGCAGGGGCAGGGAGGCTGTGGGAGGACCCAGGGCTCCCTCCTCTCTCTCTCTCTGCTGACCCCTCATGACACCCATCCCTCCTCTGGGTTTACTTCCCAACTGCAAACACTGCTTCCAAAGCCCTCCCTAATTCTCACAGCCCCTCTTGTATCTGAAAGGGCCCTTCCCCGTCCACGTCACTGGCTGGATCACTGTCTTGGAGCTGCACGCCCCCTCCTCACCCAGGGTCACCCCCTACATCTATGGTGTCAACAGCTTTAGCTCAGGGTGGAGCCCAAGACTGGAGACAATTCCTAAGACCCAAGTTTAGAACCGACCATCTCCAGAGGACATCTGATTTCCCCAAATCCCTCTTAATACCCTCCACCTGCAGCTCTGGATCCGAAGGGCTTAGGAATGGACTTGCAGAGGACGGGGCCTCCCACATTGACGCCCACCTAGTCCCCTCCCCATCCACCCCCACCCCCAGCGCCGATCCTGGCAGCCCTCCCTCCAAACCCTCACTCTCATCTTTCCCTGCCTCCTTCATTCTCCCAGTAGACACTTAGCTAGCACCTACTGTGTGCTGGTTCTGAGCACCTACTGTGTGCTGGTTCTGAGCCCCTACTGGGTGCCTGGTTCTGAGCACCTACTGGGTGCCTGGTTCTGAGCCCCTACTGGGTGCTTGTTCTGAGCCCCTACTGGGTGCCTGGTTATGAGCACCTACTGGGTGCTGGTTCTGAGCCCCTACTGGGTGCTGGTTATGAGCCCCTACTGGGTGCCTGGTTATGAGCACCTACTGGGTGCTGGTTCTGAGCCCCTACTGGGTGCTGGTTATGAGCCCCTACTGGGTGCCTGGTTCTAAGCCGGCCCCCAGGATCAGCGGGAACCAGTGCACAGCCAGGCCGCACAGTCTGGGGGGGCAGATGATGACAAGGATGGTGGTGATGAGGTGACGACGGGGATGATTAGTCCAGCTTGCTGAGGGCTCACTGTGTACCCAGCACGGCGCTAACCACTTAGAGTGCATTAACTCATCTAATCCTCATAATAGCCCGGTGAGGTAACAGTAATTATTTTAATAAGGGCTAACACTTACTACTTATTAGTGCCAGACACTGTTCTAAATGCTTTGCAGGTGTTAGCCCATTCAAGGTGGTACCATTACCCCCATTTTACAGGTGAGGAAACTGAGGCACAGAGACGTCTAATAACTTGCCAAGGTCACACGGCCAGTGTTTGGCATAGCCAAATGCATTTGCAACTGTGGCTGAAAGCAGGGTGTGCTGTGGGACACAGAGGAGAAAGGAGCCCGTTCCTCCTGGGCAGATCGAGGAAGAGTTCAAAGAGGAGGCGACTTTTAAATCTTACGGGATTAACAGGGTTTTGCCAGGTGGGTGGGAGGGAAAGGGCATTCCAGGCAGAAGGTCAGTGGAGCAAAGGCCAGAAGGATGATTAGGGCTGAGGCGTAGGTCAACTTGGCTAGAGGGTCAAGTGGGGATGCTTGGATTCGAGAGATGCGGAAAAGCCAGGTGGCAAAGGGCCCTGGGAGTCATGCTGAGAGGCTTGGACTGATCCTGGGGGCAACAGGAAGCTGCCGTTCCCTCCCCTCTCTCCAACCTGCTAACACGAACTTCCAACCCTTCTGGATGCAGAAGAGATAAACCTTCCTTAAATGAGGCCCACTCAGCACCCTCACCCGCCCCCACCCCGGTCTTATTATGCTCCAGAAGCGTCCACGGTGGCCTCAGACCACCACACTGCCACCTCCAACACGGTGTGGGTTTCACCCTTCCAGCCCGCTTCCCTGAGCCTCATCCCCCGCCCAAATGCTGTCCTTCTCGCATCCATCTGTCCACAGCCTGTTCCTCCCCTGGGTTTGGCTGAGGAACCCCCTCCACCAGAAAGCCCTCCTGGATCACGCTAACCCACGTGAGTTTCCGTCTTAACTCTTCCCGCTTGCACATCGCTTGGCGTCCTCATCACGGCTGGAACAACAGACTCTCAGCCTGCTTCTTACCAGTCCTGTCTCTTCAGCTGGAATGTGAGATCCTGAAGGGTCGAGATCATATCCTATAGTGTGTGAAAGGTGGGCACTGCGTTCTGAACGCTGTGCCGGGCGGCATGACCGTGTGAGGCTGTGCTCCGAGCTCACGTATGCCTTCAGTCATCCTGCAGTTTGAGGAAGCCGAGGCTCAGGGAGATGAAGGGGCTCCCCTGCGCTGGCCCGAAGTCTGACTCCAAATCCCGGGTAAGGAGCGTTTTCTCACCTGCGTCCCACCCTCCCGGGTGGGGGCCAGCAAACGCTCAGTAGAGAATCAGAGAAGGACCCAGAGGCTGGCCCCCTTCCGCGCTGGGGCCTGCTTCAGCGCTGTTCCCGCTTCCTCCCCGCTTCAGAGGAGATGGGGTCCCGTAGGACTGCCGGCTGCGTTCCGAGTCACTGCCACGGACATTGGCTGACAACAGCGCTGCGGTCTGGGCGGCCCGCAAGTCCCCAGGAGCTGGAGGCTGAGACTCGGAGGTTCTGAGTTCCTCTATCAGACGCTGGCCTGGACTCATCCTGAAAGGCTGTGGACAGGAGCCTGAACTGAGTCCCCAAAGGACCCAGCGGGGTGACAGGCGAGAGCCCGCATCACTTGCAGCCTGGCGATCCTAATCACACCACCAAGTCACAGCGGCCCCATGGGAAAGAGCCTGCCTACCAGTGCAGGAGACCCGGGTGTGATCCCTGGGGCTGGAGGACCCCCTGGAGGGGGAAATGGCTACCCACTCCAGTATTCTTGCCTGGACAATCCCACGAACACAGGAGCCTGTCCAGCTACAGTCCATGGGGATGCAATTAGTTGGACACGACTGAGCAATTGAGCCACAGTCATAATCACCTTTGGCATGCATCGGGCACTTCCTGTGTGCCAGGCGCTGGCTGTGCTAAGCCCCTCACAGGAATTCCTCATTCCTCCTCCAAACAGCCTTGAGAAGTCAGTAACATGACCAAGCCCATTGCACAGATGAGGACGCTTTGTGTATTTATTCCACCATCCGGTCACCCACTGAACACCCACTGCACGCCAGGCATAGAACCCAGAACTGGGGTAAAAAACATGTGCAAGAGGCACCCAGCCCCACCCTGCAGAGCATACAGCCTGAAGGAGGCCTGTGTAAGGTCCCAGGCATAAACCCTCCTGGGGGCAGGAGGGGCAAAGGCCCCACTAATTGCTAAGGGTGAGGAAGGGGAAATGACTCCGCAGGTCAAAAATGGAGCATGGGGAACTGCCGTGAGCGGGAGCTCGTGCATCCTGTTGAGTGCATCCCAGAGGAGATGCCCCGTGAGCAAGTGGACACGCGCCCCGGGAGCTGCTATCACAGAGGGGCGCTGGGCCTTGCTGAGTGTCCCATCCCGGCACCCTGCGAGGGCGAGGAGAGGAGGTGCCAGCCGAAGCAGCAGGAAGGGGACCAGGAAGCTGCCACGCTCCCCAGCCCGGGAAGGGCGCAGCGCAGTCAGAGCCGCTGTGCAGTCAAGAGCTTACCTCCGGCTTTGGCGGCAAGGACTTCCTCGGAAGGCGCTCTTCTGGGGGCACCAAGGGCTGACAGTGGGGATGGAGCTGGCCAGGACAGGAGCCAGAGTGGAGGGGGGCTGTGGGACCACGTTTCCCAAACTGAGGGCTCCCTGGTGGCTCAGCTGGTAAAGAATCCGCCTGCCATGCGGGAGACCCCGGTTTGATTCCTGGGTTGGGAAGATCCCCTGGAGGAGGGAACGGCTCAGTCCAGTCGCTCAGTCGTGTCCGACTCGGTGACCCCATGAACCGCAGCACGCCAGGCCTCCCTGTCCATCACCAACTCCGGGAATTTGCTCAAACTCATGCCTATCGAGTCGGTGATGCCATCCAACCATCCCATCCTCTGTCACCCCCTTCTCCTTCCGCCTTCAATCTTTCCCAGCATCAGGCTAAAGGGAACAGCTGCCCCCTCCAGTATTCTGGCCTGGAGAATCCCATGGGAATCTGGACGCAAAGAGTCAGACACGACTAAGCAACTTTCACTCGCTAGTTGCTTGCTTCCCAAACTGAAGCTCCTCTGGGTCTGGAGGCCGAGGGGACTGAGTCACGGAGGGACAGAGACTGTCCAGGGCTCTGGCCTCCCCGGCGGATGGGGACACTGAGGCCCAGAGGCAAGGAGTGCGCCAAAGCCGCGCGGGGGGCCGTGAGCCACTGCAGAGCCGCTCCTGAGTCACGGGCCCCCGCGTGCGCTGCGGCTTCCTCCTGGGGCCCATCATGTCCTCGAGACAGGTCTCCTGGCTGCCGGGCAGGTACCCACGGGCTTGCTGCCGAGACCCCAGGAGGCAGGAGGAGGTGAGGCGGGAGGGACCGGCCGTGGCCTTGGCTGCTGGCCAGTTCCCTGCTCCCTTCCCGGGGCCCGTGCTGGCATCTGAGCGCCCCTCCGGAGGAGCAAGGGCGCTGCTAAGCCCCCCTCACTGGGCTGGGGTCTGCTCCAAGGCCAGGCCTGTGTCTCTGCAGCCGCATCAGGAACGCCCTGGGACTCCCCCACTCAGACTGGCGACTCTGCCTGAACAGAAGCTTCTCCAGGATGGACCGTATGTCTCCCATGACTTAGGAACTCCTGGAGCCCCTGCTCTGGGAGACCAGTCAGCTCTGCTAAACGAACCCCGGTCTATTTGGGGTTGGGAACGAATTCAAGTGCGTCCCTGGTGACCCAGATAGTAAAGACTCCGCCTGCAATGCAGGAGACCGGGGTTCAATCCCTGGGTCAGGAAGATCCCCTGGAGAAGGGAGAGGCTACCCACGCCAGTATCCTTTCTTGGAGAATCCCATGGACAGAGGAGCCTGGTGGGCTGCAGTCCGTGGGGACGCACAGAGTCGGACACGACTGAGAGTGAACTTGAATGCAAGTGGTGTCCTGGAGCCGCGTCCAGGGCCTCCTCCCGCTGCCGGCCCAGGGCTGAGAGTTAGCCAACCGCCAGGTCACCCTGGCCGGGGTGAGCCTGCGGCACGGCCACGCCTCACCCTGGACCTGAGGCAGCTTCCTTAACTTGCCAGCTGCCTGCCTCGTGGGGCTGGTGAGAATCGATGACATAATGCTTGTCAGGTGCTTAATGTGGGGCCGGCACAGGGTAAATGGTGCCATTATCATCACTATGAGGAGAGTCACGGGAGGTGACCGCGCCTCAGCGGTGCCCGGCGCTCCACAGTTTACAATGCACTTCCATCTGTGGTCGCCGGGAGCCTCGAGGGGCCAGTGCAGCGTCTCAGATGGAGGCTCCAAAGGTCCATGCTCCCTTCCTGGAGTCATGGAGCCCGACCGCCTGGCTCTGGCCTCATTATCCTGACCCACCAGCGGCTCGGCATCTGTACAGCATCTGAATATTACAGGCTGGGTGCCTGGAGCACGTTACTTCACCTCTCTGAGCCTCAGTTTCCTCATCTGTAAAATGGGGGCAAGAGTAGTACTTCTCTCACAGGCTTATTGTGAAGAGTAGATGACATGCGTCTTCAAAGGGCCCAGAACAGGGTCTGGCAGAGTCGGGGCTATTTCCTTTTTTCAGGGAGGGGGGCACACCATGCAGCTTATGAGATCTTAGCTCCCCAACCAGGGATCAAACCGGGGCCCCTGCAGAGGATGCAGAGTCCTACCCACTGGACCACCAGGGGTCCCCCCCCACCCCGGCCCCGGTGAATGCAAATTTGGGTTGTGCCCTTAAACAAACAAAAGAAACTAAGGAAGGAAGGAACCTGCCCCCTCCTCCCCCTTGCTCCCTTCTCAGGAGATGGAATACAGATATAACGGAGGGACACGGGGCAGCCAGATTCGACCAAGAGGGAGAAGACAAGTACTGGGGAAGCAGAGCAACAAGACAGAAGGACTCTGGGGCTCAGCCTGCCAGTCAGCTCCCGGCCACTCCTGTGCGTTCTGCCCCCTCCTCTGCTGTGAAGGCCTTTCGTCACGGGGTCGCCAAGAGTCGGACACGACTGAGCGACCGAACCGATGTCACAAGCCTCTTCTGACGTTTGTTACTACTATAAATGGCAACTGATACAAGCCAGGGTAGCCCCACCAAAAGGGAACTTTGTGAACACTGATGTCTCTTTCATTTTTTTCCCTCTTACATCCATGTAGGTGAATATGCAACAGGTGCAGATTTCCCAGGCTAACAAATGCAGGTGTGCAAGAAATGCAGCTTTATTTTGCTCAACGAACACAATTTACGTCTCATGCTCCTTGTTTCCTGCTGGTAGAACCCCAAACCACCCAGTGCGTAAGGTCGGTCACCTCAGATCAATTCCAGCGAGGATGTGTCTGCCTTCAGCAAAGCGGGGTGAGCTCCTCCGGGCCAGGGCTCCTCCTCCCCCTTCCTCACCCCTCTGTCGTTTCCGGCAGCATTTCGGTTCTGCTTAATAACTGAAACAGCATCACAGTATCACTGACTGAAGCCAGGCCGCCTGGTATTTGGGTAGGATCGGAGCTGGATGTCACGCCGTGTGACTCATGAGAGATATGAGTGATCCGCATTCCTGCCTGGTTTCCAGCTGTGGAGTCTCAGGGGCCTGGGCCCAGCATCACCTCATCGTGACCCCAGCACCACTACATACCTTCCTGGGAGGTTCCTGGGCTCCAGACCCCAGCTGAGGTTGGAGCAGGCAGACTGCTCCCAGGCAGCCCTCCCATCATCTCGGCTTCCTGGGTTCCAGGCGCATGTCTTCTCTGATCTCAAATTCCCAAGCTCCTGGGCCCCCTCCCCTGCCCTCGGAGCCCCTCTCCAGGGAACAAGGGTTGGAAGCGGTGCAGTCTCCTGACTCCCTGCTGCACACAGCGAGGCTGTTTCCATTGCTTTTGCCCTGGTCCCCAGGACCCGCTCCCCTGCCCTGGGTCAGGGAGGCCTCCTGTCTGGGCTCAAATGCAGGAGGGTCGGGGTTGGAAGGAAGTACAGGGCAGCACAAGCTCCCTTTCAAGAGATGCTGCTCACCCCTCCCTCTTTATTCCTGCCCACACGGAGGACACCATAGTGGGAAAATGTGGTCCCCAGCAAGTTTGAGTTGAAAAATGATTCTGAAAAGTCAGACTCTGAATGTGAAGATGTTGGAGGAATACCTTGACTAATACATTTCACTTATATCTTCCTTTAATGTATGTATAAGACCAACTGATAATAAAGAACATTGCCTGAAAGAGCTCTTTTGGTAAGAATAAAATAAAACCTAAGAGATACTGAAGCCTTGTGTCCTGGTTTGGTTGGTGGCCTTTTTTCTTTATTTATGGTATGAAAATATTGGTGTTGGACAATTGATGGAGACTTAGATTTGATGAGCTTTGGTTGCTTCTAATATTCTCCCCATTTTGCAGATGAGGAAACTGAGGCCCAGAGAGGTGCAGTCAAGGTCATGTAGCCAGCAACAGGGGGGATGGGACATGAAATTTAGCCACAAGGCCATTCTGCTTCTATGGGGCATCCTTCCCTTTCCCTGTCCAGTTTTATCCTCATAGTCTCCTTTGCTGTTCATGAACATCTCATAAGGAATACAAGAATCAAGATGGTGGACTTCCCTGCTGGTACAGTGGATAAGAATCCGTCTGCCAATGCAGGGGACACGGGTTCCATCCCTGGTCCAGGAAGATCCCACAAGTGTGGATGGAGCACCTAAGCCCGTGGCCACAACCACTGAGCCCCACTCTGCAACAAGAGACACCCACACACCGCAAGGAAGAGGAGCCCCTCCACTTGCTGCAACTGGAGAAAGTCTGAGCCCAGCAACAAAGAGCCAGCGCACCCCAAACTTAATTAATAATAAAAGAACCAAGGCAGGGATGACCTCTGTTTCAGAGCTAGGGAAACTGAGGTCCACTGGAGAAACGTGAATTGGCCCCAGGGATCCAGCTAAGGAAGAGTGAAACTAGCTCTAGACCCAGGTCTCCTACGGGGAGGGCCCTGCCCATGTCCAGGGATACGCCCCACACTTGTGGACCGCCCTCTGCCACACACACACACCACACCCCCAAATGCACATAGGCACCCAGACACAGATACACGCAGAGCAGGGCTGGCTTCATCTAGGGACACAAAACCATTACCCGGCCCCACATTCCGCAACGCTCCCTGGGAGGCAGCGCCAGGCTGCCGGCGGGGAAAGTGGAACCACACCGCTGCGGTTAATCCTCCTCCCCATTACAGCAATGGTTTGGGAAGGGCCTGTTGGCTCCTGGAACCAGGAAGAGCAACATCAAACGCGGCTCCTGAGTGTGCCAGAAGGAAGGGTGTTTCATTAGCCAGGAGGCGGCTACTGCCTGGGGAGGGGAGAGGCCACGGGTCTAAGCAGAAAGAAGTGGAGGCTTGGGCGTCAAGGCCCAGCGCCGCAAATCTGTGGCACTGAAGACGTCATTCCCCACCCCACGACTGGCCCCTCTGGCATCCGCATCTTTTAATAATCATAACGACAACCTGTATACGTCGGGACCTCTGGGCCTTTGGTCAGGGATCACCTCTGCCCTGCCCATCATCAGAGCTCCAGCGTGAGGCCTGGCACATGGTCGGTGCTTAATAAATGATGGCTGAACAACTGGATGGCCACCTCTTCCTATTCACACAGCTTGTAGAAAGCTCCTCGCATTTGATTTCATGATCCTGGAGTTAGTATGCCCATTTTAGAGGTGAGAAAACTAAGGCTCAGAGCAGCTGAGACAAAGCACAAGCTGGGTCATCAACCTGTGAGCTACTTCTCCCCAGCTTTACACTATTCGACCTTCATTTCCTCTTCCCCCAGCTTCTTTTTCATTTGAACACCCCTACACACACACACACATATCATACTGTCCGTACGTACAAACATGCCTGTTGCTCAGATTGTCACAGCAAAGCTGTCTGTCTTTACAAGGAGGACATGAAGAGGAGGAGGGTGATGCCATCGACTCCTCAACATTCAACCTCCCTTCCTAATAGGACCCTGAATTTGCCAACTTGCTGCTTTGGGAGGAATTATTATCACTCCACCCTCAGCTTCAGAGGCAAGTGCTAATTAACCAAAGCCACTTAGCATGTCTTATTCTCCTGGCCACAGGTATTGATTGGGAGGTGGACAGATGACCCGAGGCAGGTTGATCAAGGCCAACAAGACCCCCTTCCAGTACTTTTTTGAGCCACTAGGTAACATTTTTTTTTTTTTTGCTACTGCATTTGAATCTAGAAACAGAGTTCCAGAAACTACTTAAGCCATCTTAGGAATACAAGGGCAGAGTCTGACTGAGCATGGAGCTAATGCTGAGGCTGTATTGAGCACATATGAGCTGCTGGATCAAGCTGTACCTGAAGGTTAGCCTACCTCTGGCTTTTCAGTACCATGAGCCAATAAATTCCCTTTATTAGTGGAGTTGGGTTTTCTACAACTTGTAACTGCAGAAAAGTATCCGAACAACTATAAACAGTTTCAGTGAGATCTCCACAATAAATGCAATGACTGCTTCATGGGTCCGCAGAACTCCGCTTGTCATCAAGGCGGACGGCAGCAGAGCAGGAAGCGGGTGTGAGGACTCTTCCTCCGGCTCCTTCCACACTTCTCTCCACAGTTCTGTTATATAGTGACCTCGAGGCTTTACCTCCAATGCGGATCTAGGGTGAAGGCCCAGAAGCTGTTCTATAAGCATGGAGCTCAAGAAACCGCAGCAGAGGACCCCGGGCTAGTCTCCCCAGCCCCACCTTAAAGGAGCCACATGGACAAACAAGTCCCTGTCTCTCCCGCAACCTTGGTAGAAAGACCAGCTCTCCACGGGCAATGGCGATACTTACGGTCTCATCCTTCCATCTCATCTTCCACTGTCCTCCACTAATCGTATCCACTAACTACCTTCTGAGATGTCAAAGTTTCTCAAATGACTTATCAATTTAGAAGTTCCTGGGGCTTCCCTGGTGATTCAGTGGTTAAGCCTTTGCCTTCCAATGTAGAGGGTGCAAGTTTGATCCATGGTCAGGAGCTAAGATCTCACATGCCTCTTCAATAAAGACTTTAAAAGTGGTCCACATCAAAAAAAATAAAAAATAAAAAAAATTAAATTAAAGAAAAAAAAGGTTCCCTGAAACCTTCAAACAAACCTCACTCAGTCAAGAGGAGTTAGAAGCAACGCAGCAGCAGAGGGTGGAGTGAGGCCACTGGGATGGGGGTTCGGGCTCAAGTCCTGGCACTGCGGCTCCTGGGCTGCGAGGCTTTGGGCAGATCACATCGCCCCCTTTGTGGGAGGAAAAAACAGTCCTTCAAACACACCTGCATCTCAATCCCCCGAACCTATGAAGACGGCGAAAACTAGAGATGATGAGATCACCCTGAATTATCTAAGTGGCTTTCCCTGGTGGCTCAGATGGTAAAAAATCTGCCTGCAGTACAGAAGACCTATGTTCAGTCCCCGGGTCGGGAAGATCCCCTGGAGAAGGAAATGGATACTGATGCCAGTATCCTTGCCTGGAAAATCCCATGGACACAGGAGCCTGGCGGGCTAGTCCACGGGGTCGCAAAGAGTCAGACACGACTGAACGACTCACACACACACACACAATCTAACCAAATGAGCAGTTAAAAGTGGAGAAGTCTCCCTGGCTGTGATCAGAAGGAGACGTGACTACAGAAGAAGGGCCGGAAAGACAGCGCTGCTGGGGCTTCCTGGTGGTCCAGTGGCCACGACTCCACACTCCCAAGGCAGGGGCCCAGGTTCCATCCCTGGTCAGGGCCGCAGCTACAAGACACACCATTGCTGACTTTGGAGCTGAAGGAAGGAGGCTGTAAGCCAACACAAGTTAGTGGCCTTGAGAAGCTGGACAAGGCAAGGAAACAGATGCTCCCCCGGAGCCTCCTGAAAAGAATGCAGCCCTATCGACAGTTTAAATTCAGCCCAACGAGACTCATGTCAGGACTCAGACCTCCAAAACTCCACGAGGATCCATGGTGTTGCTCAGCCGCTGGGTTTGCGGCAATTCGCTGGAGCGCCCACAGGACCTAATGCAGACCCTGAGCCCCAGTTTGCTCATCTGGGACACAGGTAAGAGCCCCGAACTTCCGGGAGCCTGGGGGAGCTAGAGGCTGAGAGCTCAGCCCTGAAACCCCCAAGCCCAAGGTTCAGACCCAGACCGACGCAGGAGTCCAAACTCTCACCCCAAGTTGGACGGCCCTGGGAAAGCTGTCCCGCACCTCGTGAGGCACCGCCCCGACACTTCTGGACCTTGGATCTGGAGCTGCCTGGCCAGGTCAGGCCGGGGTGGCAGGGATTTAGGGAGAGTCTTGGGAGGGGCCGAAGTCCTGGGCAGGGCCCGGGTGCTGGCCCAGGAGTCAGGGGCCGTCTGGGAGTCGGCGGAGGGGAGCGACGCTCCGAGTCTCAGCCCCTCACGCCTTCTATCAGCCCTGGTGGACCCTCTCTCCAGGGAGCAAGCAAAGGAGAGTCTGTCCCCAACTCAACCGAGACCCAGGTTAGCCTCCCTTCTCCCCAGTTCTTTCACTAACCACTGTCCCCAGAGGCTTCATAAAGAGGGAATGGGGTCACACAGTGGGGCAGAAAGATAAAACCAAATGCCAGGTTGGCCCCCTACCGGCTGGAAGAACTCGAACCAACGATGTTGTCTCTATGAGCCTCCTCATTGTCTCTCCTCAGAAAAATGGGGACAAGGACGTCCCTGGTGGTCCCATGGTGAAGAATCTGCCTTCCCCAGCTGTCTGGTTGGAGATAGGCGAGTTAAGCTCATTACACTCAGGGCAGCGGGCTAATGATCTATCCACTAAACAGATTTCGGTAATGTTAAAAAAAAAAAAACAACAATCTGCCTTCCAGTGTAGGGGACCCAGGTTCGATCCCTGGTCGGATAGCTAAGGTCCCACACGCCATGGAGCAACAAAGCTCACGCCCCACAAATACTGAGACTTAGCACCCCAACGAAGAGCCCCCGCGCTGCAGCGACTGAGCCCCGAGCTCCAGAGCCGAGTGCCGTGACCGGAAGGAGGCCGTGCACAGCAATGAAGGCCCCGGGCAGCCAGAATTCAAAACAAAAGAAAAGAAAAATGGAGATCAGAAGAGTACCTAGACAACGTGTTAAAAACAACGTGGAGACATCACTTTGCTGATAAAGTTCCATCTAGTCAAAGCTACGATTTTTTTCCAGTGGTCATGTACAGATGTGAGAGTTGACCATAAAGAAGGCTGAGCACCGAAGAATTGATGCTTTTGAATTGTGGTGCTGGAGGAGATTCTTGAGAGTCCCTTGGACTGCAAGGAGATCCAACCAGTCAATTCTAAAGGAAAATCAGGTCTGAATGTTCATTGGGAGGACTGTTGCTGAAGCTGAAACTCCAATTCTTTGGCCACGTGATGCGAAGAGCTGACTCCTTGGAAAAGACCCTGATGCTGGGAAAGACTGAAGGCAGGAGGAGAAGAGGATGACAGAGGATGAGATGGTTGGGTAGCGTCCGCGCTCAATGGACATGGACTAGACGGAACTTCAGGAGAGAGTGGAGGACCAAGGAGCCTGGTGTGCTGCAGTCCACAGGGTCACAAACAGTCAGACACAACTCAGCGACTGAGCAACAGCATCAACCTTACTACTAAAGCTGTTAATTTAGCGCTACATGAATAATCACGTCAAGTATTCAGCAAGGATTAGAAACATAGTAAGTGTTAAATAATGGTTATCATTAAGTACCCACCTTTAAGTACCCACCCCCTACACACACACAAAGGAGAAAGAGATAATTTCTAGGTCAGCACAGTCAGACCTGACAAGTGCTTATTAATGACCTATTCTGTTGTTGTTCAGTAGCCCAGTGGTGTCTGACTCTTTGTGACCCCGTGGACTGCAGCGCACCAGGCCTCCCTGTCCTTCACCGTCTCCTGGAGTTTGCTCAAACTCATGTCCATTGAGTCGATGGTGCCATCCAACCATCTTGTCCTCCCTTCTCCTCCTACCCTCAATCTTTCCCAGCATCAGAGTCTTTTCCAATGAGTAGCCTCGTCTCTTCAAGTGGCCAAAGTACTGGAGCTTCAGCTTCAGCATCAGTCCTTCCAATGAGTATTCAGGATCAATTTCCTTTAGGATTAACTGCTTTGATCTCCTTGCTGTCAAGGGACACTCAAGAGTCTTCTCCAGCCCCACAGTTCAAAAGCATCAATTCTTTAGCCTTCTTTATGGTCCAGCTCTCACATCTGTACATGACGGCAGGAAAAACCATAGCTTTGACCACACAGACCTTTGTTGGCAAAGTGATGCCTCTGCTTTTTCATATGCTGTCTAGGTTGGTCACAGCTTTTCTTCCAAGGAGCAAGCGTCTTTTAATTTCATGGCTGCAGTCACTGTCCGCAGTGACTGCGTGTAAGGCCCAATCAAACCCTAATAGAAACTGGAGGACACACATCCTTTCCCTTCCGGGGGACTCGGCCTCAGGGAAACAGGAGACCAGAATTCACAGCGAAGCGGACCAGGGCTCAGAGCGGAGCTTCCTGGGAAAAGACAGCAGACGGCAGCCAGCAGTCGCAGAGGGCAGCCAAGGTGGGATGAGAGAGGCCCTGGTGCCTGGCAGCCATTTATGGAGTCCATGCTCCATCCCAGACACGGGCCATTGCTTAAACATTTAGGTGCTATAATCCTCACAACAGCTCTTAGAAAGCACGCTATTATTATACCCGTTTCATAGGCAAGGAAACCGTGCCCAGAGTAACCTTCCCAATCTTGGGCGCTGGTAGGAGGCAGACAGGGTCTACGGGCAGGTCCTGGCACTCCAGCGCTCCTCAGACTTCAGCACGCACTGGAGTCTTCTGGGGATCTTGTTAAAATGCTCTCTGGCTCAACAGGGCTGGCCGGAGAGACAGCCACCTTATTTCTAACAAGCTCCACAGGCCATACTGGGAGCTTCTGGCTCTATACTGCCCCTTACTAAGTGATCACTGGAGACTCAAGAGTTGTGGGTTCGATCCCTGGATCAGGAAGACCCCCTGGAGTAGGAATGGCATGTCTGACTCTCAGTGACCCCGTGGACTGCAGCCCACCAGGCTCCTCCGTCCACGGGGCTCTCCAGGCCGGAGCACTGCAGTGGGCTGCCATTTCCTTCTCCAGGGGAATCTTCCTGACCCAGGGACCGAACCCGGGTCTCCTGCATTGCAGGCGGATTATTTACCATCTGAGCCACCGGGAAAGTCCCAGGAAATGGCAACCCGCTCCAATAGTCTTGCCTGGAAATTTCCATGGACAGAGGAGCCTGGCAGGCTGCAGTCCATGGGGTCAAACATGAGTTGAACACGACTGAGCACGGCACACACACATACGTTGTGATTATTAATAAGGAGTTTTGCGACGGTTCCTGTAAGGTAAGTAGGGCCTTGGAGAGCTTCATCTGCCAAGGTCATGGAGCCGGCAGACAGCAGAGTTAGGACTTGAACCCAGGGCTCATGATCACGTCAACACACCAGGTTGACGTAAAATGGAAGGATGCCCGGGAGGAAGGATGCCTGAAACCACTGGCAAAAAGGGACTCCTCTGGGGGCCCTGAGACTGTGCTTTGGCAATTTCAAATCTTGGTCCCAGGACTGGGACCAACCCTGGTCCCTTTGGTCCCGGGGGCTTTGTGGGGCTCCAGCAGGTCCAGAGAGGTGGGGGTGCCTAGTTTTCCAGACAGAGACGCGGCTGCCTTCAGCCAATCAGCTCTGGCTTTTCATCCCCATCCCGGGTGGTTGGAGGAGGGCACTCCCCACCCCACCCCTGATCACCCAGGGGCGCCTCCACCACCCACTGCCAGTCCTTAGGGGCTGGGACGCCCGGGACGGTGGCTCCTGTCAGGAATCTGAGCTTAGTCACTAAGGCCCTCGTCGCCTGCCCTAATCCCTGCTAATCTGCGCTAAACCCTCACTTCTGGGCGTCATGGATCCGGGCTTCACGGGGCGCGCCTCTCTCGCCCTACTCACATCCCATGGTTCATGCTTCCCCGACCCCAGCCCCCCAACAGCACCAGACGACCCCCGCAAGGAGCACCAGAGGAATGGCTCGGACAGTTCTTCTGGTCCAGGCCGACAAACCCATGTCACAGATGGGAAAACAGAGGCCCAGGAGGAAGAAACCTGCCTGGGGCCAGCAGAGCTGGACTCTGTGGAATTCTGTGGACTGCATCTCCTATTTCTGTCTAAACGCATGCTCTCACGCTTAGGCCAGGCCCTGGCAGGTAGGTGTTGAGTGAACCTCGGCCTTTGGGATCATCCCAAACTGCACACTGAACAAGTGAAAAAGACAAGACTGTAGTTGCAAAGTTAGTGAGAGAAATGAAGGGGTGGAATATTCTGGAAGGTGCAGGGGAAAACAGTAAAATGTGCCTTTTTATATGAAATGCACGCATGCTAAGTCACTTCTGTCGCGTGCATGCTAAGTCACTTCTGTCGTGTCCGACTCTGTGTGACCCTACGGACTGTAACCCTCCAGGCTCCTCTGTCCATGGAATTTTCTAGGTAAGAACACTGCAGTGGGTTGCCATGGCCTCCTCCAGGGGATCTTCCCAACCCAGGGACTGAACCTGAGTCTCTTATGTCTCCTGCTTCGGCAGGCAGGTTCTCTATCACTACTGCCGCCTGGGAAGTCCATTTTATATGAAAACCTGCTGGAAATACTGGTTGTTGAAGCCAGAATGTGCCTGCTTTTCTTTGCCTTTGCTTTCACTTTTAAAAGTGCAAACTCACGGGGTTTCCCTGGTGGCCCAGCCTGCAATGCAGGGGACATCAGCTCCATCCCTGGTTGGGGAAGACCCCACGCGCCACGGGGCAGTGAAGCCCGTGGGCCACACGCACTGAGCCCGCGCCCTAAAGCCCCTGCTCTGTAACAAGAGGAGCCCCCTCAGTGAGAAGCTAAGCGCTGCAGCTGGAGACCAGTCCCCACTCTCCCCAACCAGAGAAAGCCCGCCCAGCAAGGAAGATCCAGCACAGTCATAACTAAATTTTAAATAAATAAAATATAAACTCATATTTTCCACGTCAAGCTGCTGGCAGTTTACTTGCATATTTCATTTAATCCTTTTAGCTGGAGATTATATTTCCCTTGTTTTACAGATGCAGAAACTAATTGGAATCAGGTATTAGGTCACTTGCCTGGTAGCTAGAGACAGATGTGAGACTTAAAACCAGGTCTGTGCTTTTTCTCTTTTCCCCCAACCGAAATGAACTAACAGTGTGTTGAGAGCTTTCAGACCTGAAGTTCTGAGGCTCTGTTGGAACAGTTTATATTTTTGAATTGATCTTTCTGAAAAGGGCACGTCTGCTCTTCTGCCACCTGAGTCTGTCCCCAGCCTCTGCCCAGGTCAGCCCACGGCTCCCAGGAGGCTGCTCCTTTGTGGGAAATCTCCCAGGAGACATGCAAGAGTCTGTGTACCGAGCAGCTGCGTGTCCAGTTAGAGCAGAGGGAGCGTGAAACGTGGGGCTCGGGAGAACCGGGCTATCAGTCTCATCTGAGTTAATCCCCTGGCGTTACAGGACAGATACTCTTCTGAGACCGGAGAGAGAAAAGCCATGAGACACTTCTGCTCTCTGCTCCTCAGTCTGCCCACCCGTAAGATGAGAGCGCTTGACTAGGTCAGAGATGGCAGGATGCACCGCACACCGGCCACTTCTCTCCATACCAGCTCTCGTGGCAGACATTGCTAATCGATCCTGGAGTGCTTTCCTGCTGAAACACGTCGGCCTCAGCTGCATAACTCCCAACAGTCACCAAACACGGAGCAAAGAGGTGCCAGAGGAGATGAGATATTTTGCCCTCCCAGGACCAAGGCAGCTCAGCTTCTTCTCAGCTCTGCCTTCAGTCAATATCTTCCACTCCCCCAGGGACCCCAGCTCTCAGGCTTGTCTGCTCTAGGAAAGTGGCCTGCACCATGATGAGTGAGACGGCTGGGCCAAACCTAACAGCTACGGGGCAGCCTCCTTCTTTCTCTTTCCTTGTGCTGAGAGGAAAGACACTTAGCAAGCCCCCTGAAGACCCACCCCCGTGCCGCACGTCCTGGCAGGCCGGCTTCCCAGGCTTGCCCCAGGGAGGCTTAGCACTCCTGCAGTCAGACGTCATTCAGCTGCCCCTGAAGACCACACTGGCTCTGACCGAAGTTCACAAAGGAAAGAAGTAGGAAGTTGCGGTGAGCCAGGGAGGAATCCCACAGAGAGGTGGTTTTCCCCATCCATCAACTGCTGCGTACCTCCAAGCCTCTGCACACGCAGTTCCCCCTACTCTGACCACTCTGCCCCTCTGTCGGTCCGATGGGCTCCTGTTCATTCCTGAAACCCTATTCAGATATCCTCTCCTTTGGAAAGCCTTCCTCGCCTCCCCTCCAGGCAGTCACCCACTTCTTGGGTATGCTGTCTGTGCATTGTGAACACACTTATCCTTTCTCGAGGTCACTGTAGTGGAATTGCTTACTTCTCTATTACCCTCTTTAGACTGTAAACTCCTTGAAGGTAGAACCACATCTCATTCAGTCAAGGACTTGTTACAGAGCACAAACTCACTAAATATTTGTGGACCTGTTGATCCAAGCCCAAGCCCTACCCCCTGAAAAGTTTAAACTATCTCCAGGTAATGAGCCAGGAACAAGTATCATTATCCCCAATTTGCAAGTGACTCACTCAGGTCAAGAGGCACGCCAAAAGGTCCCCCGCTCATGCCACCAGCTAAGTCAGGGCAGGGTCTGGAAGCCCAAGCTTGCCAGCACTCCGAGGAGAGGAAGTGCTCTCTCCCTGTGATGCTGCATAGAGTTGACCAACCCTGAGCGCCCATTCGTGTTTTTCCACCGTTTACATGCTAAGGCTGGAGCCGTCAATCCGAGTGGTAGGAGCTACATGTGCATGCTACCACTGTCGAAAGTTTGCAGCATTTGTTTCAGCAAATGCCTTTTAAGAAATCAAAAACACCTTTCCAACCCCGGCTGCAGGATGGCTCCTGCAAAGAAGGGCGGCGAGAAGGGCCAGTCCACCATCAACGAGGTGGTGACAAAAGAATACACCATCAACACTCACAAGCGCATCCATGGAGTGGGTTTCAAGAAGCGTGCCCCTAGGGCACTCAAAGAAATCCGGAAGTTTGCCATGAAGGATATGGGAACCCTGGACGTGCGCATCGACACCAGGCTCAACAAAGCCGTCTGGGCCAAAGGAATCAGGAATGTCCCACACCGGATCCGTGTGCGGTTGTCCAGAAAGTGTAATGAAGATGAAGACTCGCCAAAGAAGCTCTACATTTTGGGTACCTATGTGCCCGTCACCACCTTCAAAAATCTACAGACAGTCAATGTGGACGAGAACTAACTGCTGATGGTCCAATGAAGTTATCGAACTGCAAAAAAAAAAAAAAAAAGAAAAGAAATAAAAAACAAAGTGCTAACATCCTTGATAAACAAAGAGCTCTCACAAGTAAATAAAAGTAAAAGCTCAGTAGAAAATAGATAAAAGTCACAGGCAAGCCACACAATTTTAAATAATTCAGTGAGCATTCACTGAGCAACTATTATGTGTCAGGCACTATTCGAGACATTGTAGGTGCAGAGCCAACAGCAGGAGGTCCCTGCTCTCCTGGAATAACCTAGTGAGAAGGAGACAGACACAAGGAAGGAACATCTATATCTCACACAGAGGCAGTGGTAAGTGCTGAGAGAGCCGATTTCTAGGCGTCTGGAGGTCCCGAGAAGAGAGGGGTCTGGAGCTCTCGAGGAGGAGGGGGTGGGGGGGAGGAGGAGGAGGAGGGGGAGGGAAGGACAAACATCCGGTTTTCTCTACGTTCCTTAGTCTTAGTCACTTAAAACGCTTTTTTCTTTAAGCCCCGAACTGATGATTATACAACAAACAACTCAGTGTAAACTCTGTTCTAAGGATTATATAATAACAATGTATCATGCTCGAGGACAGTTTCTCCTTGAAAACATTCAGGCTAATCCTGTTATCTTAAAATGTAAATTATGGGAGTGGATCTAGTAAGATCTTTACAACCTTGAGACATTCTTTTGATTTATTGTAATAATTAATTAAACAGTATATAACTCCCTTGCTAACACTAGCGAGGGAGACACTCTCCATCCCCCTTCTGAGTCTATGTCAAGCTTTCTCTGTCCCTTTTCTTACTTTAATGAAACTCTGCTACACAAAAGCTCTTAAGTGATCAAGCCTGGTCCCTGGTCCCGAAGCTAAATCGTCTTCTTTGGAGATCAGGAATCTGACATTGTTCAGTAGTATCAGTAATAATATTATAATCTTACAGTCTTTCAGAAACAGAAAGATTCAGTTGTGCCCGACTCTTTGTGACCCCATGGACTGCAGCCCACCAGGCTCCTCTGTCCATGGGATTTCCCAGGCAAGAATACTGGGGTGGGTTGCCATTTCCTTCTCCAGGGGATCTTCCCGACCCAGGGATCGAACCCGAGTCTCCTGCATTGCAGGCAGATTCTTTACTGACTGAGCTACAGGGGACAGTACTGTGTAGCAAAGTGAAACAGGGTGATACAATAGAAGTGACAGAGCTAGGGTAGGTAGGATGGTCAGGAAAGACGTCTCAAGAAGGCGCCGAACTATTTATAATGGTCAAGACATGGAAGTAACCACAGTGTCCATCAACAGAACAGATTAATGGATAAAGAAGATATAGTATATATATTGGGTTGGCCAAAAAGTTCATTCAGCTTTATACCATCTTAACGGAAAACCCGAATGAACTTTTTGGAAACCCAATACACACTGGAATACTACTTAGCCATAAAAAAGGATGAAATAATGCCATTTGCAGCAACATGGATGGGCCTAGAGATTATCAAGGTATTAAGTGGTGGTATTAAGTGAAGTAACACATATGATATAACTTACATGTGGAATCTAAAAAATGATACAGATAAACTTATTTACAAAACGGGAATAGACTGGGGATTCCCCGGTCCTTCAGTGGTTAGTACCCCATGCTTCCACTACAGGGGGCATAGGTTCAGTCTCTGGTCAGGGAACCAAGATCCCTCAAGTCATGCAGCACAGCCAAAAAAAAAAGACTAACAGACATAGAAAACAAACCACATATGGTTACCAAAGTGGATGGGGAGGAGTACATTAGGAGTTTGGGATTAACACTTACACACTATTGTATATAAAATGAACAGCAAGGACCTGCTGTGTAGGGAACCATATTCAATATCTTATAATAACCCACAATGGAAAATAATCTGAAAAAGAATATATGTATGTACACATATACATATGCATCCTAAGTCGCTTCAGTCATGTCCAGCTCTTTGAGACTCTATGGACTGTAGCCCACCAGGCTCCTCTGTCCATGGAATTCTCCAGGCAAGAATACTGGTGTGGGTTGCCATTCCCTTCTCCAGGGACCTTCATGACACAGGGTGAACCCCAGTCTTCTGCGGCTCCTACAACGCAGATATTTTACTACTGAACCACCAGGGAAGCCCACATATACATACATACATACATACATACATATATATATGTATAGCTGAATCACTTTGCTATATAACATGACATTGTAAATAAACTATAATTTTTTATGGTTAGAAAAAAAGGAACTGCTGATATCTGAATAACAAAAACACTCCTGAGTAGGGGCCAGTGAGGCAGGACAAGGTCTCTAAGTAAGAAGGAGCTCAGACAAGGGTGAGCGTGGCCAGAGAGGAGAGAGTGAGGAGGGGCATGTGGATAGAGAGGAGAGGAGGGGTGAGGAGGGGCGTGTGGACAGAGAGGAGGGGTGAGGAGGGGCGTGTGGACAGGGGGGCAGAGAGGAGGGGTGAGGAGGGGCTTGTGGAGGACAGGGGGCCCAGCACACAGGGCTCGGTGAGCTGGGAGAGAGTTCAGATGTGAGTGAGGCAGGAACACCAGAAGCAGGAGAAGGAGGTGATCTGGTTGCATTTTTTCATCACTTTGGCTGCTGAGTGGAGAGCTGACAGAAACAGAGGGAAGCAGAGAGTGCAATCAGGAGGCACCTCATCCATCCAGGGCAGACGTGATGAGGACTAGGAGTGAGGGAGTGCCTGGGGTGGGAGTGTAAAGATTCAGGATGTCTGGGGGAGTAAGTCACAGAATTTGCTGATGATGGACTGGATTTGGGGGTGAGGGGAAAGGGGAGTCGAGAATACTGTACATATTTTGCCTGGGGTAGACAGTAGTACTTTTTCTTGGATGGGAAAAATGGAAGAAAGTGGGAGGGAAGGAGCTGGTTAAGACAGAAGTTTGGATTTTAGTTTCCCAATCAGGGATCGAACTCCACGCCCATTGCAGTAGAAGCATGGAGTCTTAACCACTGGACAGCTAGGGAAGTCCCCAGAAGTTTAAAAAAAAATATATTAGCTAACATTAGCTGAGCTTTTCCTCTGTGCCTGGCACACTTTCCATCGGGGGTTTGAGGCCAGATAATTCTTTGTCACTGGGTGTCTTGAACACTGCAGGATGTTTAGCAACATCCCTGGCCTCTGCCCACTAGAGGCCAGTAGCACTTGTGTATACACACTCACACACAATCACACTCAAACACACTCACACACACATCACCCACCCACACTATCACACACACACTCACACACACTCATACAATCACACACACACACTCTCACACACAATCACACTCACAATCACACACACTCACCCTCACACACACACACTCACACACACACTCACACTCACAATCATACACACACAATCACACACACACCCACACACACACAATCACACACACACTCACCCACCCACACACAATCACCCACACACACTCACCCACATACTGGGACTGGCCTAGAGAGAGCAAGGCCGTATTTAAATAATGACTCACAATGAAACTTTCTATTTCTGCTGGGTCAGGATTCCAGATGACCATTATTACAGGACTATGCTCTCTGGAAGTGGTTCTGAAGGCCTTCAGAACACACACACACACTCACACACACTCACCCACACACACACAATCACACACACAGTCTCACTCACACACACACTCACACAATCACACTCACACACACTCACATACACACAGAATCACACTCACACACACTCACCCCCCATACACAATCACACACACACACAATCACACCCACACAGACACACACAATCACACAATCACACACACACAATCACACACACACACCCATACACACACAATCACACACAATCACACTCACACACAATCACACTATCACACACACAATCACACTCACACAGACACTCACACACACACACTCACACACACACACTCAACTGGACAATCAAACATGTCTCCAGACATTGCCTAATGACTCCCTGGGGTAAAATCACTCCTGGTTGCAAACACTGCTCTTCATAGATTCTCTCATCTAATCCTTGCAAGCACCCTACGAATTCAGCCATCATCCCCAATTTACAGATGAGGAAAACGGAGGCCCACACAAGCTAAGCTCTTTTTTGGCCAGGGAAGGATCAGTTGCCCACTGACCATCCATGGAGAGACACCCTAGGAGTCGGGTGTTCGGACGTGCCCGTGGTTTGCAGGAGCAGTTAGGGTGATGAGCGAGTTGCAGTCGGTCGTCACTGGTGTCTCAGTGGGGCTGACCCCATGGACCAAGGAGGCCGTCCCACTGTTGCTCGGCTTGCCGGGTCAGTTCTCCGACCAGGGACCGAGCCTGGGCTACGGCAGTGAAAGCCCGGAATCCTAACTGCTAGGCCACCAGGGAACCCCCTCTTTTCTTCTGCAGAACATCATTCCTCCTGGTATCGCTCCTGTCTCTGGAGTCACCCGTTTCTTTCTTTTCTGAATCATGCCCATAAGCAAACACAGGCAACATCACCCTCCCTGTATCTCACCCCCTCCAGCTCCCACCCCGTTTCTCCGCTTCCCTTCACAGCAGCGTTCCTGAAATAGCCGGCACAGGCTGTCTCTTCCAAACCTCACCATTCTCCCCGCCACCCTCTGTAATTCCCGGGCTCCAGGCCGACCAAGCCCACCGGTCACTCCTCCGTCCCCGTCTCACTGGCCCTCTCAGCCGCCTTGGACACACTTGGCCTCCCTCCCTCTTAAAGCGCCTTCTTTCCTGGCCATCTTTTGTTGTTGTTGTTTTAAAAAGTTGCTAAGTTGTGCCCGACTCTTTGCGACCCCATGGATTGCAGCACACCAGGCTTCTCTGTCCTTTACCATCTCGTGGAACTTGCTCAAACTCTTGTCCATCAAGTTGGTGATGCCATCCAACCATCTCATCCTGTCACCACTTTCTCCTCCTGCCTTCAATCTTTCCCAGCATCAGGGTCTTTTCCAATGAGTTGGCTCTTCCCATCAGGTGGCCAAGGTATTAGAACTTCAGCATCAGTCCTTCCAATGAGTATTCAGGACTGATCTCCTTTAGGATGGACTGGTTGGATCTCCTTGCAGTCCAAGGGACTCTCAAGGGTCTTCTCCAACACCACAGTTCAAAAGCATCAATTCTTCGGCGCTCAGCTGTCTTTAGGGTCTAACTCTAACATCCATACATGATTAATGGAAAAATCATAGCTTTGACTACTTGGACCTTTGTTGGCATCTTGACTTTCCTCAACTCCTCTGTTCCTCCTCCAAGTGTTACAAGGGCCCAAAAGGGACTATCCTGATGGTCCAGTGGCTAAGACTCTGCACTCCCAGTGCAGGGGGCTCGGGTTCCCTCCCGGGTCAGGGAACTAAATCCCACATGCCGCAACTAAGAGTTCAAATGGTGCAACTAAAGATTCCACAAGCCCCAACTGAGACTTGGTATAGCCACATAAATAAACAAATAATTTTTAACAAGTAAAATACAACGGTCCAGGGTCTGGGTCTGGGTCCCCTTTGCTTCCTACTTACACAAAAGAAAAAAATATACACGGCCAGTACACAAAGAAAAATTCAACATCCATTTATGATAAAAACTCTCCAGAAAGCAGGCATAGAAGGAACATACCTCAACATAATAAAAGCTATATATGACAAACCCACAGCAAACATTATCCTCAATGGTGAAAAATTGAAAGCATTTCCCTTAAAGTCAGGAACAAGACAAGGGTGTCCACTCTCACCACTACTATTCAACATAGTTTTGGAAGTGTTGGCCACAGCAATCAGAGCAGAAGAAGTAGTAAAAGGAATCCAGATAGGAAAAGAAGAAGTAAAACTCTCACTGTTTGCAGACAACATGATCCTCTACATAGAAAACCCTAAAGACTCTACCAGAAAATTACTAGAGCTAATCAATGAATACAGTAATGTTGCAGGATATAAAATTAACACACAGAAATCCCTTGCATTCCTATACGCTAACAATGAGAAAACAGAAAGAGAAATTAAGAAAATAATACCATTCACCATTGCAACAAAAAGAATAAAATACTTAGGAGTATATCTACCTAAAGAAACAAAAGACCTATACATAGAAAACTATAAAACACTGATGAAAGAAATCAAAGAGGACACAAACAGATGGAGAAATATACCATGTTCATGGATTGGAAGAATCAATATTGTCAAAATGGCTATACTACCCAAAGCAATCTATAGATTCAATGCAATCCCTATCAAGCTACCAACGGTATTTTTCACAGAACTAGAACAAATAACTTCACAATTTGTATGGAAATACAAAAAACCTCAAATAGCCAAAGCAATCTTGAGAAAGAAGAATGGAACTGGAGGAATCAACCTGCCTGACTTCAGGCTCTACTACAAAGCCACAGTCATCAAGACAGTATGGTACTGGCACAAAGACAGAAATATAGATCAATGGAACAGAACTGAAAGCCCAGAGATAAATCCACGAACCTATGGACACCTTATCTTCGACAAAGGAGGCAAGGATATACAATGGAAAAACCTCTTTAACAAGTGGTGCTGAGAAAACTGGTCAACCACTTGTAAAAGAATGAAACTAGAACACCTTCTAACACCATACACAAAAATAAACTCAAAATGGATTAAAGATCTAAATGTAAGACCAGAAACTATAAAACTCCTAGAAGAGAACATAGGCAAAACACTCTCCGACATGAATCACAGCAGGATCCTCTATGACCCACCTCCCAGAAATATTAGAAATAAAAGCAAAAATAAACAAATGGGACCTAATGAAACTTAAAAGCTTTTGCACAACAAAGGAAACTATAAGCAAAGTGAAAAGACAGCCCTCAGAATGGGAGAAAATAATAGCAAATGAAGCAACAAAGGATTAATCTCAAAAATATACAAGCAGCTCCTGCAGCTCAATTCAAGAAAAATAAATGACCCAATCAAAAAATGGGCCAAAGAACTAAACAGACATTTCTCCAAAGAAGACATACAGATGGCTAACAAACACATGAAAAGATGCTCAACATCACTCATTATCAGAGAAATGCAAATCAAAACCACAATGAGGTACCATTACACGCCAGTCAGGATGGCTGCTATCCAAAAGTCTACAAGCAATAAATGCTGGAGAGGGTGTGGAGAAAAGGGAACCCTCTTACACTGTTGGTGGGAATGCAAACTAGTACAGCCACTATGGAGAACAGTGTGGAGATTTCTTAAAAAACTGGAAATAGAACTGCCATATGACCCAGCAATCCCACTTCTGGGCATACACACTGAGGAAACCAGATCTGAAAGAGACACGTGCACCCCAATGTTCATCGCAGCACTGTTTATAATAGCCAGGACATGGAAGCAACCTAGATGCCCATCAGCAGATGAATGGATTAGGAAGCTGTGGTACATATACACCATGGAATATTACTCAGCCATTAAAAGAATTCATTTGAACCAGTCCTAATGAGATGGATGAAACTGGAGCCCATTATACAGAGTGAAGTAAGCCAGAAAGATAAAGAACATTACAGCATACTAACACATATATATGGAATTTAGAAAGATGGTAATGATAACCCTATATGCAAAACAGAAAAAGAGACACAGATGTACAGAATAGACTTTTGGACTCTGTGGGAGAAGGCGAGGGTGGGATGTTTAGAGAGAACAGCATCAAAACATGTATATTATCAAGGGTGAAACAGATCACCAGCCCAGGTTGGATGCATGAGACAAGTGCTCGGGCCTGGTGCACTGGGAAGACCCAGAGGGATGGGATGGAGAGGGAGGCAGGAGGGGGGATCGGGATGGGGAACACATGTAAATCCATGGCTGATTCATGTCAATGTATGGCAAAAACCACTACAATATTGTAAAGTAATTAGCCTCCAACTAATAAAAATAAATGAAAAGAAAAAAGAAAAAAATATACACGGCCAGTACACAAAGAAAAATGTGCTCAGCCCCAATTATAACAAAAAGAAATGCCCAATAAAACAAATGAGATATATTTTCAATTTATCACAATGCCAAAGACTCAAAAGATGAATAATACTCACTGTCAGTGTCAGTGTGGATGTGGGGAAACAGGCATTTCCATTCACCGCCGGTGAGAAAGATAAATGGGAGCTTTTGTGGATGGCAGTTTTGCAATAGCTCTCTGTAGACACATAAAACAGAATAGAATGATCAGTCCTCTGCTTTTTCCTGAAATTGTTTTATTGACATAATTTAAGATTTACAGAAAAGCTGCAAGAATAAAACAAAGAAGGAATTTCCTGGTGGTCCAGTGGTTAGGACTCCACGCTTTCAGTGCTAAGGGCCCAGGTTCAATCCCTGGCCTGGGAAATGAGGTCCTGCAAGCCACACAGCATGGCCAAAAAGTGTAAAAAATTAAAAAGATAAATTAAAAAAGAGCAAAGAATTTGCAGATGCCCTGCTCTAGATCACCTAGAGTCCACAAATGACAACATCTTACTACATCAGTGTTCTCTCTCCAACTGCATGCATTTATTTATATTTATATATATTTCTATACTGCGTATTTATAGTCCATGTATTACATGTTTGTTTCCCAAACCACTTAGTAGTAAGTTGCAGGCATGATGTTCTTTTTCTATAAATACTTAAGTATGCATCTCCTCAAAGTATGGAATTCCCTTCCATAACCACAATACAATTATCAAAATCAAGAAATTAACACACTGATACAACACTCTGCTCTAACCCATGGATCTCACTGGGATTTCACCAACTGTCAAAATAACATCCATTTCAGCAAAAGAAAACCCAAGATCATGTGTCACATCCAGCCATTGTATCTCTTTAGGGCCCTTAAATCTGGAGCAGTTCCTCAGACCTTCTTTGTATTTCATGAAAGGGACATTGTTGAAGAGTCCAGGCAGTTTTTTTCATAGAATGTCCCTTGGTTTAGGTTTGTCTGACACTCCCGGGGCTTGGCGAACCGCAGTTCACAGGCCAAATCTGGCCCACCTATCATTTTTCTACAACCTGTGAGCTAAGAATGGTTGTAATGTTTTTTAACCAGTGGGGATGGGAGCAAAAGACTAGTCCACAACACTTGAAAATTGAATGGAACTCAGTTTCCACGTCCACAGATGAAGGTTCACTGGAACACGACCTCACCTGTCCATTGCGTTCTGTGTGGCCCTTTCAGCCTGTAACTGAGCCGTTATGACACAGGCTCATCCTCTCACCCTTTGCCTGGCTGCTCAGAGCTCGACGGATCACTGGCCCAGCTACACCTTGACAACATGCGTATCACCGTCACGCGGCTTTTTACTATTACCAGCGCACATCCATCATGTCAAAACAAGAAAAGGGGACATTGACCATCATACTTTTTTTATTGTGGTAAAACACACAAAATATAAAATTTGCCATTGTAAGCACTCTTAAGTGAACAGATCGGGGCATTAAGCACAGCCTCACGCTGTGTAGCCATCGCCCCCACCCCCCTCCAGAACTCATCTTGCAGAACTGAAACTCTGCCCCCATTAAGCAATAACTCCCTGTTCCCCAGCTTCCAGCCCCTGGCAACCACCATTCTACTTTCAGTATCTATGAATTTGACTACTCTAAGGACTTTTAAAACAAATATTTATTTATGTATTTGGCAGTGCCAGGTCTTAGATGCGACATGTGGGACCTAGTTTCCTGACCAGGGATCAAAACCAGTCCCCCCTGCACTGGGAGCCCAGAGTCTCAGCCACTGGACCGCCAGAGAAGTCTCCTCTAAGTACTTTTCGTGACTGGCTTCTTTCACTTAATGGTCTCGAGATCCATCCATGTTGCACCATGTGTCAGAATCCCCTTACCTTTTTGAATATTTATTTACTTGTGGCTGCTCTGGGTCTTTATTGCTGTGCATGGGGGCCTTGAAGAAGAACTAAATAGCCTCTTGATGAAAGTGAAAGAGGAGAGTGAAAAAGTTGGCTTAAAGCTCAACATTCAGGAAACTTAAGATCATGGCATCCGGTCCCATCACTTCATGGCAAATAGGTGGGGAAACAGTGTAAACAGTGATTGACTTTATTTTTCTGGGCTCCAAAATCACTGCAGATGATGGTTGAAGCCATGAAATTAAAAGACGCTTACTCCTTGGAAAGAAATTTATGACCAACCTAGACAGCATGTTAAAAAGCAGAGACATTACTTTGTCAACAAAGGTCCACCTAGTCAAGGCTATGGTTTTTCCAGTGGTCATGTATGGATGTGAGAGTTGGACTATAAAAGCTGAACGCCAAAGAATTGATGCTTTTGAACTGTGGTGTTGGAGAAGACTCTTGAGAGTCCCTTGGACTGCAAGGAAATCCAACCAGTCCATCCGTCCTGGGTGTTCATTGGAAGAACTGAGTTGAAGCTGAAACGCCAATACTTTGGCCACCTGATGCGAAGAGCTGACTCACTGGAAAAGACCCTGAGGCTGGGAAAGATTGAGGGCAGGAAGAGAAGGGGATGACAGAGGATGAGATGGTTGGATGGCATCACAAACTCAATGGACATGGGTTTGGGTAAACTCCAGGAGTTGGTGATGGACAGGGAGGCCTGGCGTGCTACGGTTCATGGGGTAGAAAAGAGTCGGACACGACTGAGTGACTGAACTGAACTGAACTGATGGGGGCCTCTCTCTAGCTGCGGAGCATGGGGGCCGTCTCAGGTGGGTGAGCGGGCTTCTCGTCACAGTGCTATTTCCCCTCGTGTTACGGAGCACGGGCTCTAGGGCACACGGGCTTCAGTAGTTGCTGCAAGTGGGCTCAGGAGATGCGCCTCGTGGTGTCCAGAGCACAGACTTAGCAGCTGGGGCGCACGGGCTCAGCTGCCCCGCGGCATGTGGGCTCTTCCCTGATCAGGGATTGCACTGGCGTCCCTGGCACTGCGAGAGGGATTCATAACCCCTGGACCACCAGGGCCGCCCTCCTTCCTTTTAAGGCTGAATAACACTCTGTGGTATGAACGAAATCACGTTTAGCTCATCCATGCATCCATTGACGGGCAAGTGGTGCGCTTTTAAGGCCCAGTGGGCTGTGTATTTTTAGTCTAATGAGACGGCAAAGCATTGTGTTTACTGCGCAACGACACTGTATCTGTGCTAAAAGAATACAATGCATGTCCTGGTCCACTGTGCCTAAAATATTTACTATTAGTCATCTATACAGAGACTGGCTGACCCTTGTTTTGTTTATCCTGGCTTCACAGCAGACTTGGGGCTGTCCAGCAGGTAGGATTCCATTGCATGCCAATGTTGGCATCGTTCCCATTTCAAATACAGGCTCAGATGCTCAACCTTTTTGTCCACAACTCTGTACGGGTTTCCCACAAACGCACTTGACTCTTTCCTCTCAACTGTGCCAACACAAGCCCTGTACCCGGCCCAAAACCATCCCCAGCCCCACCCACCCCCACTCCCAGCCCCACCCCCCACCCCCCACCCAGCCCTGTCCTTTCTTACCCAGACGTCAATCATTTCTGTATTTCCTGATTCCTCCCTTGCACCCAGCCCTGGGGAAGTCGGCATTTGAGGAAGGGAGGGGTGGGGGTGGGGGGCAGTGCTGCTTATGGACCAGAACTGTTCCTGCCTTCCCCACCCACACACCCAGCATCCTCCTGAAATTAATCATAGAATCTGCAAATTACAGGATCTGAGACGGGAGGACTCCTCAGTATGTGTGAATTACAGAACTTCTGAGTTTTCTAGCTCTTGGGTTAATAGAAGTTGAGAATGGAAGAAATACAGGACCTTAGACCAGTAAAATGTTAGGGTTAAGTAATCTTAAGGTGCTAAATTGTTAAAAAAAAAAAAAAAAAATCGAAACACTGGGCTTCCACGGTGGCTCGGTGGTAAAGAATCCAACCTCGAGAAACGGGTCCGATCCCTGGTCCTGGAAGGTCTCACCTGCCGCAGAGGCACTGAGCCCGCTCGCCCCAAGCACTGAGCCTGTGCTCTGGAGCCCGGGAGCCGCTCCGACTCAGCCCGCGGGCCCAGAGCCCGTGGTCAGCAATCAGAGAAGCCACCACCACAAGGAGCCTGCCCGCCGCAACTGGAGAGGAGCCCCACCCGCCGCAACCAGACCCAGCACAGCCAACAAATAATTTTTAAAAGTAAAATAAAAACCCTGAAACGTCCAAGCCCTGACCACATGGCCTCCCCTGCTCAGCCTGCCCGTCTCCTCTCTCACGTCCCTAGCTCTCCCCACTGAAGACTAGCCACTCACGGGTCTCCCCAAACGTCACCCCCACCAGTGTACCCCGTCATTCCCCTGGGCAGAGGCCACAGCCCCCCGAGCACGTGCACGGGGTTCACTTCCAGACTACAGATCACTTTAATTCTCAGAGGTTCCGTTTCCCATCCGGAAAACGAGAAGAAAAAAGTGCCCCCTCTCAAAGGGCTGCTGTGGCGTGAAATCAGAGCACGCAGGAAACGCTGAACCCAACGCCAGACGTGTGATCTGAGGCGCTCCGGGCGGCGGGGGCCGACGCTCCTGCTCCAGGGCCCTTGCTGAAGGCTCCGGGCACGTGGCCGCCGGGGACACGTGCAGAACCATTTGACCGTGGTGTTGAACCGGAGCCCAGGAAGAAGAGGGGTGTGCGCCTGGCAGGGAGGTGCGGCCAGCGGGTGCATTACCCTTAACTGGCCCCACTCAGATGATGGCGGAGGATGGGGGGCAAGGGAGGGGTGAGGTCAGCGTGTGATGTCAACCTGCGCTGAGCTGGCTGACTGGTCAAAGGGAGGGGCTGAGGGACGAAGCGGGGAGTCCAACATGAGCCTGCTGGGGAGGGGTTAAGGTTTTAGCCCTGAGAGGACTCACCCCGGCACGCAAGGCAAGGAGCAGCGCACTTACTGAGCACTTTGTGTCTGTCTGGGCTTCCCAGGTAGAGCTAGTGGTAAAGAACCCGCCTGCCAAGGCAGGAGACGTTAAAGACTTGAAATCGATCCCTGGCTGGGGAAGATTCCCCTGGAGGAAGGCCTGGCAACCCACTCCAGCACTCTTGCCTCGAGAATCTCATGGACAGAGGAGCCTGGCGTGCCAGCCCATGGGGTCGCAAAGAGTCGGACACGACTGAATAACAACATGCAGTAGGTGAAAACACTGAGGCTCAGAGAAGTGAAGTGACTCGTCCGAGGTCACCCGGCTGGCAGGCAGCAGAAGGAAAACTCCAACCCAGAGGCGAGCCCTCTCCTCTCTGGAGCCGGCGGGGTAGACTCGATGCCAGAGACGGCGCTCGGCCTTCTTTCCAAGCTCAGGGGCAGGATCCTGCGGGCCCGAGCCCACCTTCCACTGACCGCCTCCTCCCACGCCCTCCGCTTGGGGCCTGAACCACAACCTCGGGAGAGACCGGCAGCCACTGCCGCCCTCCTGGGAGGGCAGCGGGGTCGGGAGACCCCCGCAAATGGCGGAGGCGGGGTCACAGTCAGAGCTACCTCAAGCTTCTCCTCGGACTCCCCTTCCCCTTCCTTTCTGCACAAAACAGTGTAACTCGCGGTGCCTGGCGCGCTGGGGGAGCGTGAGCGTGTGCACGGGGTGGGCGGGGCGAGCACGTGCCCGGGGTGGTTGGGGGAAGCGAGCACGTGCGCGGGGGGGGGCCGGGGGCGAGTGAGCACGTGCACGAGTGCGGGTGGGCGGGGGCGACGCACAGGGCGTGCAGGCGGCTCGTAACAGGAGTGGGCAGGGCGAGCACATGGGGTAGGCAGGGCAAGCACGTGCACGGGGGGGGGTGAGCACGTGCACTGGCACGTGCCCGTGGGTGGGCAGGGCGAGCACATGGGGTGGGCAGGGCGAGCACGTGAACAGGGTGGGCAGGGCGAGCACATGGGGTAGGCAGGGCGAGCACGTGCCCGTGGGTGGGCGGGGCGAGCACATGGGGTGGGCAGGGCAAGCACGTGCATGGGTTGGCGGGTTGAGCACGTGCACGGAGTGGGAGGGCGAGCAAATGGGGTGGGCGGGACAAGCAGGAGCCCGCGTTCACACCCGTATGAGCCTTGAGGCCAGGGGCGGGGCGAGGAGGGGGTCGGGGGATGTGTGTATGTGTAGACGGGTTAGTAGAGCTTCCGGGGCAGAAGGCCTGGGTCTCAGCCCTTGCTCTGCCACTTGCTGACTTTGGGTAAGTTTTCTCCAGTAAAACCCAAGAAATCCAGACTAAGGAGAGCCTCCATAAAAGAGGACTGTCACAGGGCAGACGCCCCGTGGTGGGGCGCTATGGCGCCCGGGAGAATGCGCTGACTAAATGCTGCAAGCCTCTCGAGAACTGGGCAAAATGAGGTTTTCTTTTATAGCGAGGAGCAAGCAAGGCTGCAAGGATCAGGTGTGGGAAGATGGATGAAAGGTGGGGGGGCGGGAAGGAGGGTCTGAGACTGTTCTACACTGAGGCCGGTCTGTCCTCAGGAAGGGTGGGGGCCACAGGTCAGGGGTAAAAAGCATTTTGTTCTGATTGATCAGCAGACACAAGTTATTCAGCTCATCATTTATCCGGCGAAGAATGGGAGTTGAGAGGGTCTGAGTCTGGCCTTGTCACGGAGAAACCAGTGGGGCATTCGTGAGTCTTAGCCATATGGGTGAGAGGAGGGCTTCCCGAGTGGCCTAGTGGTGAAGAAACCGCCTGCCAATGCCGGTGACATAGGAGAGGCGGATGCCATCCCTGGGTCCGGGAAGATCCTCTGGAGGAGGGCCTGGCAACCCGCTCCAGTGTTCTTGCCTGGAGAATCCCATGGACAGAGGAGCCTGGCGGGCTGCAGTGCGTGGGGTCGCAAAGAGCCGGACACGACTGAAGTGACTTAGCACAGTGCGCGCGCACACACACACACACACATGCTTGAGAGGGGCTCTGCACAGCAAACCACTTTCTGAAAGAAGAGGCAAGGGGATTTCTTTCTCTCTTTTGGGGAACGAAGATCCTGCATGCTGCATGGCACCACCAAAAAAAGAGCAGTTAACTTCTTCCACTTGGTAGGGATTTCAGTATCTACAAAACAGCTCAAAGGACATGGCTCAGAATATTACATATATAGCCCATAAGGTGGAACTGAAGATCCTGAGTTTGTTTTATCTCCAAACTATTCTTTTTCCTTGTCTGGCTATTTTACTTTGATTCTACTTTTTCTTTCTTTTTTTCTCATTTCTCTGGTTAAATTTGCTGTTTGGAACTCAGAGAAGGCCTAGGAGGCCAAAGCTTTTCTGCAAACAAGAGGCAGGGGATACAGCAGGGTCCTGCTCAGTCACAATACCTCTCTCGACTCCTACATTCATTCATTCAGCACCTACCATGAGTTGCGTCCTGTCCTGGGACCAGTAGCCCAGCAGTGAACAAGACAGAGGGACTGAACCCTCCAGGATCCCAGTGTAGTTGGGGGAAGGGTGCAGGACAGACAGTTTTCAGCACAAATAAGCAGGGCTGCCAGATAAACTACAGGACACCCAGTTCAACTTGAACTTCAGATAAACAGTGAATAACTTTCCATGTCCCAAGCAATAATTCTGGGGTAATTATCCATTGTTGATCTGAAATTCAAATTTAACTGCGTGTCTTGGGTTTCTCCATCCCTACATACTTTCAGTAAGAAGCTGAGGAAACTAAGCCATTGTGACTGCTATGTTACAGAGTGATGGGGGCTGGGTCTACCTTAGCCTCGTTGTCAGGGGAGCTGAGACCGGAATCGGAAGGGAGGCCCCCAGCCCAGACTCCACCTCTAACCCATTCACCTCCGATTTCTTCCTTTCTTCAGCTGCATCCTGGCTTCTTAAGGTTAGACTCATTATCACTATTAAAAGAAAAATCTTAGGGACTTCCCTGGTGGTCCAGTAGTTAAGAATTCACCTGCCAATGCAAGAGACAGGGTTTCGATCCCTGGTCCGGGATCTAGAGCCCGTGAACTGCAACAAGAGAAGCCAGTGCAATGACAATCCTCAGCACTGCAACTAGAGAAAGCCTGCACGCAGAAAAAATTTAAGAAAAAAAAAAAAAAAAAAACACCTTAGACTTCTTCCCAGAAGCCAGGCAAAAGTAGAGAGATTCAGTAACATCTGTAACAGGGTGGCCTCAAAAGAAAATCTTTGAACAAAGTTCAGAACAGAATCAAGCAGTAAATTCATCAGCTGAACGCAAACCCAGACACTGCAACTCAGACCTGACTTGAGAAATGGGGACGACATAAACTGAACTCACAGGAGCCAGGCTACATAACCACTCACATTTTAGGTGATGGGAAGTCTTGTTCACGAGATTATAAGTGGACTCATGTCCCAGCAAGGTCACGGGCAAAAACCTATATCTAAGCCCAAGGTTTCTGTGGACATGAGAGAATCTTAGAGGAGATGATTACCCCAGAACAGCTTGGGAGGTCAACCCCAAAATTTGCTTGGGGTGGCAAAATCCTGGACATATGAGCCCACATCACTTAAGCATGATAAGAATTGAGTTTTTTTTAAAAAGATTCAAAAATATACTAGTTACATATTTGTGTTAAGAAATAACAGCTGCTGGCACTTCCCTGGTGGCCCAGTGGCTAAGGCTGTGCGCGCCCAGTGAAGGAGGCCCAGGTTCAAGTCCTGGTCAGGGAACTAGATCCCACATGCCGCAACTTGAAAGATCCCTCGTGCCGCAGCTAAGACCCAGCTCAGCCAAGTAAGCAAATAAAAATAAAAAATATATATATTTTTTAAAAGGAAATAATGGGTGCCAAAGTATATTAGATGCAGCAAGAGCATCCAAACTCTCTTAGAAACTTCATTTAATCTCATGTTAAATTGCTCAAATTCCTAAGAAAACAAAAATCGTGGCCATATGTGAATATAATTATAATGCTACATTGCTTTCCAATCTTAGAGGCAAAAAATTTTAAAAGACTCATAATGAAATCAAAGAGAGATAATGTCCAAGATTTTAAAAAAAAGAGGTGCATGCTTGAAATCTTAAATATTTGTAATATTCAAAAGAATATGCTCTATGGGAATAACAGATTTTTCTTAAATTTCTAATTTAACACGCATAAATGAATCATTGATTGATTTAGACTTCTGATTTTCCAGTCAAAATCTTACTAAATTTGTCAACAGTACTAGAATAGCTATGAGAATTTAAATTCACCATATTTATAAATGTAATTATTAGGTTTCTAAGATCTATTTAAGTGCTTGAGTGAGTTTTGTCATTAAAGCAAGTGAAGTATTTTAAAAAGAAATATTAAATTTACATGTAGTTTAAGATGTTTAAGCATATTTAATTAACCATTAATTATTATAAACATTCATCTAATGTCCCCTTAAAACTATTTTCAAAGTTGCTATATCCATAAAAGAAGCTTTCTAACCTAACTCAAAGGCCAAACGTGAGAGTGTTGGATTTATAAGTAGAATAAATTGAACATCATAAACTAATAATTTTTTAAAAGCAAAGGGGAGTCCGAAGACTTTTCTACTCAGAAAAGCTACCCTCAAGAGCACCAAAACTCACTGACATTCATGTAACAATAACTATGGAAATTAAAATCAGGCCACCCACTCGCACTGTCCGAGTGACTGTCGGAGGTCTCCGACTGTCCGGAGGGACTGGGCCCTCAGCAAGGCCCGGGTCTCCGGGCTGCTCGCCACCTCCTCCGGACGCCCGTCCTCCTGGCCTCAGCCCTCCTGGGTGAGTGCCGCCCACCAGTGGCAGCTGCAGCGACTCCGGGCCGGGGCTTTAGGTGGCTCCTCTCGGCTCATCCTTACAGCAATCGCGTGAAGGAGATGTTTTCAGTCGCCGGCGTGGGCACAGGCGGCCGACTCCAGGGTTCTCGGGGCTGCATCACGGCCAGCTCCCCCGAAGACAGCGGCCCCTCCGGTGACCGCCTCAGAACGAGCCTCCCTCTGAGCGCCGAGAGGCTGAGGGTTTCGTGTCCTTGGCGCCCCTGCCGGAAGCTGGGCATATGGCGCAGACGTTCACAGCCGCTCAGAAAGGCGATGGCCTGAGATTTCTACCCAGGAGAGGGGCAGAAAGATCCCCAAGCCCCACGGCTTCTAGAACCCACCCGGACAGTCTTTCGACCTCCAGCCTGCCCCCGAGGCCAGCTCACTGTGCCACCTGGACGCTCGTCCCCGCCACTCGGAGCGCAGCCTCCCCCCTGCTCTCGGGAGTCCCTCCCACCTGCCGCCGCCTGCAGCGGAGAGCTCTACTTTGCGTGGCTCCCCGCCGCCCAGAGCATCCAGCCAGATTGCTCTCTGCTCTGGCACTCGAGGCCTCCATAGCCTAGCCCCGGACGGTCTTCCTGGCCTCATCCCCGAAACGTCCCCCCACAGCTGACCCAGAGCTTCCACGTTCCCCTTCCTTGGCTGCGCTCTGCCCCCTGACAGAGAGGCCCCTCCCCACCTCTGCCTGTCAAACTCCTACCCAACCTTCACAGGTGAGCGCGAAGGCCACCTCTTCCAGGAAGCCTTCCCTTCTTTCCTTAGCTTGAACTAACTTTTCCTTTCTCTGTTGAAGCAGAGGCTGTACATACCAGTCAGACTCCTAACAGCACTTGTATCTCTGCCTGAAGATTTTCTTTGAGCAGACAACAGGCCAGGAGTCCTGGGAACTACCCCAGCCCCCACCCAGACACAGCCCTCTACCTGTGATTCAGTGGGAGGGTGGAGGATGAACACCCCAGCTCCCTCACCCCTCGCTGGAATAACTTTGAGTTGTTGTTCAGCCGCTCAGTCGTGTCCGACTCTCTGCGACCCCGTGGGCTGCAGCACGCCAGGCCTCCCTGTCCTTCACCGGCTCCTGGGGTTGCTCAAACTCATGTCCACTCAGGGCTGCACAGGCTGCAGTAGCCCACCAAGGTAAACCAATTTATGCCACGCTCCTCATTAGCTCCTTAACGTTTATGCATTAATTTCTCCTTCTGCTGGTATTTTCTGGGCCTGCCTCTCAAACAAACAACTTGCGCTGAAGTCCTGCCCCAGGACGTGCTTCCCGGGGACCCCTCACTAGGCCATCCGTGCAGCCTCACGCTGGTGCTTAGCTGATGCCTTTGCTGCAGCCCTATTCAGCAGAGGCCTTGTGTGACGACCATTAAAACCACAGGCAACGCATATAAATGGGATTTAGAAAGATGGTAACGATAACCCTATATGCAAGACAGAAAAAGAGACACGGATGTATAGAACAGACTTTTGGACTCTATGGGAGAAGGCGAGGGTGGGATGATCTAAGAGAACAGCATCAAAACATGTATATTATCAAGTGTGAAACAGATCGCCAGTCCAGGTTGGATGCATGAGACAAGTGCTCAGGGCTGGTGCACTGGGATGACCCAGAGGGATGGGATGGGGAGGGAGGTGGGAGGGGGGTTCAGGATGGGGGAACACATGTAAATCCATGGCTGATTCATGTCAATGTATGGCAAAAACCACTACAATATTGTAAAGTAATAAAACCACAGGCAAGTGACTTACTTCCCTGGTGGTCCAGTGGTTAAGACTCTGCACTCCCAATGCAGGGGGCCAGGGTTCCATCCCTGGTCAGAGAACTGGATCCCACGTGCCAACTAAGTAAGACCCAACACAGTCAAGTTAAACAAATAAATATATTCTAAAATTTTTTTTTTAAATCACAGGCAAGATGAATGCAACACTTTCTACTTTTTGTTAGCCCTATATATGTATTATTTCATTTAAACCTCATGACAACCTGGGAAGTAGGATCATGGTTATCCCATTTCACAAATGAGAAAATCAAGACTCGAGTAAAATGACTTGTCCAAGATCTCGAAAGTCAGCAAGTGTCGGACCTGGGGCTTAAATCCAAGAGAACTGCTTCTAGACATGGGGAATTTAACCATCTCATGGGGTGTAGCAGGAATAATTATATGTCCAGGTGGTCCAGGACATAGGTCCACCCATAGTCCATAGGTGTCCACCTGTGTCCAGGTAGTTACAAACGCGGAGGAAGGATTCTTAAAAAAGGGTGTGTGTGTGCGTGCACCTTCTCCTGGCCAGCCCACTGCGTGGAACATACTCAGTGACTGTTTATCTCAGTGATTATTTATTAAGTGCTCTATTAGTGACACAATTTATTAAGTGACACTTACTATTTATTGTCAGAGTGAATCAACAACCGAGGCCCATGGGGCCAAGGCATTATGACAAGACCAGCGAAAGGATGAAGAGCAGAGCCCTGCTCTGCTCTCAGTAGGCTGGGGCAGGTCACTGACGCTCTTTGGGCCTCTCTCCCCCTTCTCTGGGTTCCCAGGTGGCCCAGTGGGTAAAGACTCCGCCTGCAATGCAGGAGAGGCAGGCAGATGAGGGTTCCATCCTCAGTTGCCCCGCTGTCCAGGGAGAGGGCCCCCCTCTAAGGATTCATACTGAATCCCTGAACCCTGGCTCCACCCCGCTGTGGGAGATAGGGTCCCAAAAGCTAAAGAAGGGAGCCGAGTGAGGCTGGGCCGAGGCAGGAGGCGTCCTTGAGCGATCAGCTTCTTGCAGGTGAGGTGAGGTAGAAAAAACAAAAACAGAAAAAAGAAACCCTCCCTCCTTCCTGCTTCTAAAGTGGAGGTCTGGCGCCACCTCGTGGTCACCATCTCTTCCAACCTCCACCTTTTCTCGTCTGCATCTTCTTTCCCTAGACTCTGCTGTTGCCCTGAGGAACTCCAGAGCAATTCCACCCTCCTCACCAAATATGTACCTGCTGTGCCCAGGCCCCAGGGCTCAACCCAGGAGCAACGATCACAGACAACGTCCCGACAGTTCCTGCCTAACAGTTTAGAAGCGTCTGGACCAGCAATTCCAGTAGAAATAGAATGCAACTCACAAGTTCATGCCTCATGTGTACTTCTAGATTTTCTAGTAGCCACATTTCAAAATTGATGGGTTAAATTAATTTGAATAATATTTTATCTAATCCAGTACATCCAAAATATTATCATTTCAACATGTAGTCAATATGTTTTCAATTACGTTTTCTTACAAACTGTTTGAAATCTGTGTATGTTACATTCACAGAGCATCTCAGTTTGGACTAGCCAGATTTCAAGTGCTCAGTAACCCTGGATGTCAGCAGCTACCCTCCATGCTGGGCAGCACAGGTCTACACAGACCAGTCAGCCTCCTCTGGCCCTTGGCAGCTCTTCAGAGATTCGGCCCATCACATCTTCTTCAGGGTCTACATTTGCAGCTTGCTTTAGAGGCGTGGAAGGAGTGAGAGACCAGGTCCCTTCCTCCCCCTGAGCTGGGTCTGAATCTCAGCACTTCGGGACAGGACCACCTGCAAGCCATTTCACCCTTTGGAATGTAAAAGGAGGCTGCCTCGGGGGCTGTAGCAAGAACGCCTGGCAAGGACATGACCCGTAAATGCGGTGGTGACCCCGGCCTCAGAGCCTTAGCCCACTTTTTGGCGCGGTTGCATGCCTGTGTGCTCAGCCACTTCAGTCATGTCCAACTCTTTGCAACCACACGGACTGTAGCCCACCAGGCTCCTCTGTCCATGGGATTCTCCGGGCCAGAATCCTGGCATGGGTTGCCCTTTCCTTCTCCAGGGGATCTTCCTGACCCAGGGATCGAACCCATGTCTCTCATGTCTCCTGCATTGGCAGGCAGATTCTTTACCACTAGCGCCACCTGGGAAGCCCTCTGGCATGGTTAAGGATGGTTAGTTTTACATGTCGATGTGGCTCCCCAGTTGTCTACTCAGACACAGACTAGGTGTTGCTGTGAAGGTATTTTTTAGATATGGTTAACATTTAAAGCCACAGATTTCGTGTAAAGCAGGTTGCCCTCCCCACCACCACCACCTCATACTGTGGATGGGCCTCATCCAATCAGTTGAAGGACTTATGAGCAAAGACTGAGGTTTCTGGAAGAAGAAGAAATTCTGTCTCAAGAATACATCATACAGGGACTTCCCTGGTGGTCCAGTGGCTAAGACTCCATACCCCCAATGCAGGGCCCTGGGTACGACCCCTGGTCTGGGAACCAGATTCCACACACGACAATTGAAGATCCCGCATACTGCAACTAAGACCCAGTGAAGCCAAATAAATATCTTTAAAAGGGGGAGGTGGGAACTTCCTGGAGGTTCCATGATTCATCAGAGTCCGCCTCCCAATGCCGGGCACACGGGTCTGAACCCTGGTACGGCTCACACGCTACGAGACTTCTAAGCCCTCACTCCACACAGCTGAGCCCAGGCCACAGCTCGAGAGAAGCGTACAATGTGGATGAAAGCACCGCGTGCCGCAGCAACTCAGACCCAACGCAGCAAAAAAAAAAAAAGAATACGTCACAGAAACCCTGCCTGAATGGCCAGCCTGCAGATTTCAGCCTCAAGGCTGCGGCATCAACTCTCCCCGAATTGCCAGCCAGCCTGCCTGCTCGACAAACTTCAGAATGGCCAGCCCTAACCCACAACCGCATGAAGCAATTCCTTAAAATAAATGTCTGTAGGTGACAGTCGTCCCGGAAGGCTTTGAAGGGTGAGTATAGAGCAGGACACAGGCCCCTCATTCTGAATGCCTGTGGCATTAGCGGCTGAAGAACAGCCTCGCTCCAGCCGCTGGCATAAATATAATAGTGCAGCACCCCAGCCCGGCAACTGTAACTGTTAGTCGCTCAGTCCTGTCTGACTCTTTGTGACTCCATGGACTGTAGCCCTCCAGGCTCCTCTGTCCATGGCATTTTCCAGGCAAGAATAGTGGAGTGGGTAGCCATTCCCTTCTCCAGGGAAGCTTCCTAACTCAGGGATCGAACCTGGATTTCCTACATTGCAGGCAGATTCTTGACCATCTGAGCCACCAGGGAAGCCCCAGCCCTGCCCTCCCCATAAGTGAAATATCCAGCAGGACCAAGGGCTGGAACAGAAGGAGAATGAATCCCGCATCCCAGAGCCTGTCCTTCACTGGCCAGCCAGCGACCCCTTCCGAGGGGGTGGGATGAGAGGGTGGGCTTGGCTGGGGAAAGGGGCTACAAGGGCCCAAACAGAGACCCAGGATGTGGGGAGCTGCTCTTGAGGGCAGAGTTGGGGGTTGAGGAGGTCCCTGGGCCCAGAGAAGCTGCCTTGGGGACAATGACCCAGGCCCCATCACCTCAGCACTCTGGCCTCTTGTCAGAACTCCTGTTGAATTCAGCCCTGCGTGGCAGGCAGAGTGGTCTTCCTAAAGCATCCACCACATCACTGCCTCTCCTGTGCCGGCCCAGGCCCATCACCTCACTGCTCTGGCTGGCCTCGCATCAGAACCTGCGGACTTTGGCTCTCATGGCAGCCACAGCGATTTTCTAAAGCATGCATCAGGTCATTGCCATGTGTCAAGGTCCTTCCCCAGCTTTCCTGTGACCTTGAGATAAAACCAGAAGTCCTTTATGGGACATAAGATAAGGCCTGGTGTGACAAGGCCGTGGCAGCCAGCCTCTCCCCAGCCCCAGCCTGGCCAGATGGAGCTCACCGGGCCCTCCCGTGTCTACCTCCCTCTGTCACCAACACCCTTTCCCGTCTTCCCCTCCGCATGGCCCGCCCGCCCCTCCAGGGCCACCCAAAGCCACGCCCTTGGTCTGCAAGGCAGCCTGCGTCCCCTCCCCTGGGCCCCTCAGGGCCCTGCTCAGCGGCCCCTCCAGAGCTTCCATATTTAAGGATTTTAGACAGAGCCGTCTGCTTGGGTGGCTCCAGGGGGGCCTGAAGATGATCACAGGGCCCCCCCGCTCCTGCCCTCCCCTCCCGCGAGGCCACGACTGTACCGGGGCTGCTATACCAGCTCTCGGACCACCTGGTGCCCGGGATGGCCTGGCACCCAGGGCCTCACTGAACCATGTCCGCTGCTCCCTACCCTGGGGTGCTCCATCTGCAGTCTGGCTGGGACACCCTGCACCCATCCTTCGCTTCTCTGAGTCTCCTCAGCTTATTAGAACTCTGCTTTGATTTGCAAACTGTGAAGTCCTGGGCAATGTGAACGGGGACTGATGCCAAAATCTTGGTTCCCTGTTCACCAGCGCTGAGAAGACATAAGGAGACAGATTGGGGGGGAAATAAAAAAGGAAGCGTAGCTTTATTCTTTGCCAGGCAAAGGGGACACCAGCCTGCTAGCGCCTCAAGAAATGTGCCCTCTGCCCTGGGGAACAGGGGAGACTTCATATCCTCAGGAAGGTCTTGCTTTTTTTTTCTTTTGCAGAACTTCAGACCAGCCACAGCTGGCATCAGGTAGCTCAGTTAACTGGGGTTGGTCTTTTCTGAAGTTATCAGCCCATGACCTTCTTTCTGAAATGGAGAATGCTACGAGGGACTGTAGGGGGTGAAGAATGCCAGGTGCAGAGTGTGATTCAGTGGAGTCGGAGGTGACCGGCTTTGTGAAGGGCAAGTCCAGCTACAAGTGTTTGTTAGCTGTTGTTGTTGTTGTTTAGTCACTAAGTTGTGTCCAGCTCTCTGTGACCCCGTGGGCTGTAGCCCGCCAGGTTTCTCTGTTCATGAGATTCCCCAGGCAAAAATACCGGGTGAGTTGCCAGTTCCTTCAGGGGATCTTCCCAACCAGGCATCGAACCCTACCTCCTGCGTTGGCAGGTGGTCCTTACTGCTGAGCCACCAGAGAAGCCCAAAGAATGACCAAGATTGCTCAGCGCTCTCAGGCCTGTTTATGTTGTTTGCCCAGCCTGTTCGTTATTTCCTTGTTTTCCTTGTTTGTTAGAAAAGAAGGGCTTCCCAGGGGGCTCAGTGGTAAAGAATCTGCCTGCAATGGCTCAGTGGTAAGGAATCTGCCTGCAAGGCAGGACATGCGGGCTTGATGCAATGCATTAGATCCCTGGGTCTGGAAAATTCTGTGATGAAGGAAATGGCAACCCACTCCAATATTCTTGCCTGGGAAATCCCATCGACCGAGGGAGCTGGGCAGACTACAGTCCATGGAGTTGAAAAAGAGTCGGACAACTTAGTGACTAAACAACAATCAGAAAAGTCTCATTTTTATTTAAGAAAAGTCTCACGTCTTTTTTGCTGCACCAGAATGAATGTGACACACTGCAGAGGTTTTTTAAAGTGTGTTATTAAATAACATGTACAGTTTGAGGCTGTTTTTCTAAAAACTGAACTATATACAGGCGTAGAAAATCATTGCTGTCCACTAGAACTTGAGTCTGTGGTCCTGGTGCGCTAAGCATTTTGCTCGGGATCAGCTGGTTATTCCTACAACCCTGTGGGCTGGGTACTGATAGGATCTCCTGTACAGAAGAAGAAAGCGAGGCCCAGAGACGTCCCCTGCTTCTGAGGAGCTGAACTGGACTTGACCCCAGGTTTGCCAAGTCCAAAAGCCACGCATGCTTTCACCTCCAGGCTGATCGGTGCCTCTGTGCAAATTAGAGATATTATTAGCTCCCAGCTCATAGGGCTGTTAGGAGGATTAAATGAGCTAAGAGGTGTCAAGCCCTTAGAGAAGGTCCTGGCACAGCCCGAGGGCTCAGTAAGCGCAATCGCCTACAGCAGCATCTCACTGCCTCTGCGTGGGCCCTGTGAGATCACCCACCAAAATGTTCACAGTGGTCATCCCTGTCCTGGGGTCATGGGAGACCTTTTTTAAAACTTCTTCCAAAATGATCAGGTAGAAGTCCCTGGCAGTCCAGCGGTTAGGACTGCGAGCTTCCAGTGAAGGGGGGCACAAGTTCGATCCCTGGTTGGGAAACTAAGATCCTCGAAGTGGCAGGGCACAGTCAGAAAAACATTTGACTGTAGTGTGTAATAAGAAATACATACTACTTTTGTATTTCTTTTTAAATTCTTGCCTGTGTGATGCCCTAAGTGAACTTGAGGACAAGGCAGGCCTGTGAGATATCTGGGTCATCTCCCAGCTCCCCTCAAGGCCTGGCACAGATCGCCCCCCAATATAGGGTCCCAGTAGGGAGCAGCTCAGATGGGCTTCTCCCAGCCCAGCCTCTCCGGCCACTTGCTTGGCAGGCGCCTGAGTGAGTTGGGGGTGTGGGGTATGGGTCGGAGCCAAAACTGGCCCCAGCTAAGCCTGCCCTTTGCTGGCCTTCCCCAAAAGGCACAATGAGGTGCCCCGTGGCTCTTCCTGGCCCCAGGGGAGCAGTCATGATGGGTGAGACCTCCGGCCCTGAATCCACCAACAGCTGTGACCACTTCAGCTATTTTAAACCCTTGGGCACCCGGAGGCTCCTGTCCCACCAACCACGCGCTCTGACCCAGCATCACAGGCCCCAAGCCAGGGATGGGAGCCCTGAACGCGGGTCAACCAGGCCTGGGTGGGATTTTTTTTTTTTAAGAAGAGGGAATTTGATTTCTTGAGCACTCGCCTTGTACCAGAGATTGTGCTAGTGTCTTCCATACATTGTCTCATATCAAATCATCCTTCTATCTAGGCTGAGAGATCACCTTGTTCACTGATCAGGAAGATGAGGAAAATGAGGTCCCAGGTCCAACAGAGGCATGACTGGGGTTAGAACTTGGGCTTCCTCGTCCACCAAGCAAGGGACAGCATTCCTTCCTGCTCTTACCCGCCTTGCCCCTACCCCCACCTGACCCGCACACCCCCCACACACACCCATGCAAGTTCCTTTCCTGGCTCCGTGCTCGTAGGCGCTATGAGACCAACCAAGGGCACATTCTTGAACGTTTCTGTGGCTCAATTTCTTCATCTGTAAAGTGGCGGGGTGATTGGGAGCGTATAATGATCCAATTCTAATACATGAAAAGTGCCGCTGGAGCAGCGCCCAGCACACAGGAGGAATGCGTTCAGGGCCCGCTGTTCCTCCTTGTCTCCTGGCAGTCACCACCTTTGCCTGTTTCTCTCTCCCCTGCACCTGTGATGACCCGCCCAGACCTCAGTGGGGGTGCAGTACTTTCCCCCCATTCTGGGTCCCAGCAGGTGACGTGAGGGTGCTGGATTCTATGATCCCCAGGAATGTGGGTACCCTGGCATATGTCCCGTATCTGCCACATAGTAGGGGCTCAAAACTAATTTTGGTAAAGAGACGCCCAGACAACAGTCCACCCTGGGGGCCTCGGGGTTAGTTCTGAGCTGCACAAACATTTTACTGTTTTGGTAGGTGGCCACCCTGCCTTCTGACTGGATGGTGCACCCAGTGGCTGCAGAAACCTGTCAAAAGTCACCAGGTCTTCCTAGGTCTGAGCACCCTGGGGGCAGATGCACCGCCCCCCCAGCCTGACTCAGGCCTTCCCCCTTCCCCAGCTGTGTGCCCCCTAGATCTCAGCTGCCCCGGAGCAGTTGGGCTCTTAGCCATCTCCTAATGTGGGCCCCCTCAAGGAGGTCTCTGGGGTCAGGCGTCTGGGTGTGTCTCCGCTCTAAGCAGTTGTGAGCCTGAAGCCTCTTACTCAGATGCACCCCGTCCCACGGCTCCCATCCCCCAGCAGACCTGCCTCCTCCCCTCCAGCCTGCACGTCCTTCTTACAACCTCTGCCCTCTCAGAAACACCTCACTTCTGGCCCCTTCTACCAAGGGCCACTCAGTCCTTTGTGAATTATCTGGCTTGGCTTCAGAGCTGGAAGGGTCTGGGATGGGGATCCCGCCCAATGCCATTCTGCACCTCCAGCGGGCCCACAAGTCACAGGCTGACCTCTGCAGGGGCACCCTCTTTTGCCAAGGGCCCCAGTGATCCTTCACTGTCCCTGCACGGGAACATTAATATTTCAGTCCACAAACACTGGTCAGATAATCCCCTTCTCTCCAGAGCTCTCAGCAGCCCAGCAGGTGTCTTCATAGACCCTGCCCAGAACACCTCCTGGCACTCCGTCCAGGACAGCCAGAAGGGCCTCCTTCAATTCCGCCCCCACCACTCCTCACTGAGGACCCCGTGCCAGGGCTGTCATTGCCCACCCATCAATCAGCGCCTTGGCTTGACATTCCGGCCCCACTGCCACCCCCCTCCCCACATCCCCTCTGTAATATTGGCCTGATTGTTGCGGGGCTGGGGGCGCAGTCAGGCTGTATCTGGCTTCCCCAGTTGGTCAGGAAGCTCCCTCTCTGCCCTTCCCCTCAGTCTGAAAACCCCTCTTTTTTTTTTTAAGTTATTTATTTTAATTGGAGGATAATTACTTTAAATACTGTGATGGTTTTTGCCATACATAAGCATGAATCGGCCATAGGTGCACACGTGTCCCCTCCACCCTGAACCCCCCTCCCGCGTCCCTCCCCACCCTGTTCCTCCAGGTCGTCACGGAGCACTGGCTTTAGTGCCCTGCTCCGTACAGCAAGCTTGCCCTGGTTTGGGCAGAAGACCTAAACAGACGTTTCTCCAAAGAAGACACACAGATGGCTAAGAAACACAAAGACGCTCAACATCACTCGTTATTCGAGAAATGCAAACCCCTCCTTTAAGAAGGCTCACTCCCCAGCCCTGGCTGGGTCAGCGCATCCACTCGCTCTGTCCCCGCCCCTTATGGCGTTTGCATTATCTGCCCGCGGGGCTGGGGGCGCCCAGAGGGGCGGCTGGCCCTGCGTCCTGGCGCCGGGCAGCTGGGGGCCAGCGGAAAGTGTTGAATGAAAGAAGGAGCAACTCAACAGTTGACGTCACCCAGACCAAGCGGGGGGCGTGGCCACGCTTGACGGACGGGCTCGCGGCCCACTGCGGGAGGAGGCCGCGGGCTGCCCCGCCCACCGGCGTCCCGATAAAGGCTGGGCGCGGACCGCCGGCGGGCGGCTGAGAGGGGCTCACCTGCGGCAGGTGCTACGCGGAGCGGCCGGGCGCTGCGCGAGGATGCTGCGCGAGCGGACGGTGCGGCTGCAGTACGGCAGCCGCGTCGAGGCGGTGTACGTGCTGGGCACGCACCTCTGGACCGACGTCTACAGGTGAGCCGGGCCCCCGCGCCCCTCCGCCTGGGGCTGGGCCCGAAATCGGGGCCCAGAAAACCCAAGACCCTCGCCGGACTCGGGGACACGGACAGGCTGCCTCCAGCCCGAGTCGCTCCTCGTCCGAGGCCCCCGCGCGCAGAAATCCTGAGAACCAGCCCCCAAACCTTGTGTCAAACTCCCCCACATCCAGAGAGCCCCCAGATACTCAGACCCAGCATGGGCACCCGCACTACCCGTTCCCAGAACCCCCGCCGCTTCTCCCCAGCCTTCCCGCCCCCGACCCTCTCCAGCCCCTCCCCGGGGACGACCTGGGCACCCTTGGCTTCCCCAGCCTCTTCTCTTTCCCCTCGGCGCTCTGCCCTTAGCAGCTCCCTGAAGCCCCCAGACCCTCTGGCTCACCTCCCAGCTCAGCCCAGACCCTCCCCTGACTCCCAGACCGGCTGAACTTCTTCCTGGATCGGCTTGGGGCATGGCCAGCAGGAATCTGGCCAAGGGGTAGCCTGGGCTCCAATTTCGCCCTGTGGGGGCTCGGGGTGATTGTCTGTCCCCAAGCACTGGCCAGGAGCGCCCTGTCCCCAAATGCCTTCCCCTGACTTCACCCTGGGATCAGGGAGGGGCCTTGTTCCACCAGAAGGAGGGTGCGGATGTGGGGGTCTTTGTCAGAAGAGCTCTGCTGATTCAGGACCCTGTTCTCACTGGCCCTGTCCTCCCATCCTCAAACTCTGGTGGGGTGCAGGATTTCTGAGACCGCAGGCCATGGTATGGGGGAATGGAAGTAAGCGCCCCACCACTCCCGCACCTGCCAGGAAGCGGCCAAGTCCCAGACTGGTGCGAAGGAAGTGGCGGAGAGTCCCTGGCGGGGCCCTGCAGCCCTCTGCTCCAGGCCCTCGAAGTGTCCCCGTTGCTGGCACGGGACGGGTCAGTGCTGAGAGGAGGGAGCATAGAGGACTCGGGTGGGGACCCCATGCTGATGCCTGCGGGCAAGTCCCCCGAACCGCTCTGTGCCTTGAGTGGCTTACTGCTCCCAAATCACTCTGTCATCGGGCACCCTGCCTCTCCCAGCCCCTCCGACACCCCGTCCCTGTGTCTTCCCCTACACCTTCCCCAGCCCATTCCCTCTGTCACCTCCAGCGGCCCTGCCAGCCCTGCCAGGCCAGGCCCCTGCCCCCTTCCTCCTGAGCAGGCACTGGCCTACCCGAGGGCAGAGAGCCGGTCACCGTGCAGACCAGGGGCCCTGTCCACCCGCCAGCCCCTGCCTTCAGCTGTCCGTGTGTAAACCTCAGGGTCACAACTCAGAAGTGCGGTGTGGTCCAGGCCTCGGTGGCCCGGGGGCGCTCCCCTCCCTTCCCCACCCCCCGTCCTAACTGGGCACTGCCAGCAAGTGGGCCAGGAGCCAGGACACTCGGGCCTCTAAGCTTCAGCTGTCACCATACCTGCCTGTTTGTCCACTGGGGCACTTTTAGTGCAGCCCGAGAGGCTGGCACAATGCCTCCGTTGGGGGGTGGAGAGTCAAGAAGGGGTCAGGCTCAGGCCCACCCTCTGTCCTGGCAGAGAATGGGGGAAGGGTGGACTCATCCCCCCTCTAGCAGGGCACGGAAGTGTGACAGTCCCCTCTGTCCCTTCTCAAGAAGCCAGTCACAGCCCCTGTGACCCTCACCTCCCTCCTGCATTTGACCTGAGACCCTCTCGCACCCCCGGCAGAGACGCAGTACACTCTAGACCCCTGCTGTCCAGTGGAGATAGAATGCAAGCCACAAAGAGAGCCACGTGTGTAATCTTTAATATTCTAGTAACTGTATTTTTAAGGTTAAAATAAGCAGGTAAATTGATTATAATAATATATGCATGCATGTTAAGTCACTTCAGTTGTGTCTGACCCTTTGCAACCCTATGACCTATAGCCCGCCAGGCTCCTCTGTCCATGGGATTCTCCAGGCAAGAACACTGGAGTGGGCTGCCATGCCCTCCTCCAGGGGATCTTCCTGACCCAGGGATGAAACCCGTGAGTCTTAGTCTCCTGCACTGGCAGCAGGTGGGTTCTGTACCACTAGTGCCAGCTGGGAAGCCCATAATAATAATAATATACACTTTAACCTAATATGTCCCAAATATTAGCATTTCAATATATAATCCATATAAAATTGTTCATGAGCTAGTTTGACGTTCTCTTTTTCATGCTAAGTGTTGGAAACTCAGTGTGTGTGTTGCATTGTTCAGCACACCTCCGTGCGGACTAACTGCACTTCAGGCACTGACAGCCACAGGTGGCCGTGACCGCCGTGTGTCCTGCCCAGCACGGGTCTAGAGCGACACATCTCAGCCTCGGCACCACCGCGTTTGGGCCAGGACGATTCACTGTCCCCGGGGTGTCCTGGGCATTGTACAATGTTTAGCAGCGTCGCTGGCTTCTCACCCCTAGATGCCAGTGCGTGTTTAGGCGCTCAGTCGTGTCTGACTCTCTGTGACCCCATGGACTGTAGCCCGCCAGGCTGCTCTGTCCATTGGATTCTCCAGGCAAGCGTACTGGAGTGGGTTGCCGTGCCCTCCTCCACATGCCCTCTCCATAGGAGAACTCGAGTCTCCTACATTGGCAGGGGGGTTCTATACCACTAGTGCCACCTGGGAAGCCCATGGATGTCAGTAGCAACGCCCAACTGTGACACCTGGAAATGTCTCCAGATAACCCAGACGTCCCTGGTGGGCCAAGTGACCTCCAGCTGAGAACCACTGGTCTAGTGGAAGGAAGCCCCTCCCCATACTAGGGAGACTGAGCTGTTGTCACTTCTGATACTGTGATGATAAGAACAGCCGTCAGCATGGCAGAGGATAAGATAGCATCACCAACCCAAGGGACATGAATGTGAGCAAACTGTGGGAGAGAGTGGAGGACAGAGGAGTCTGGCGAGCTGCAGTCCATGGGGTCGCAAAGAGTCGGACACGACTGAGCGACTGCACCACTGCCCACAGACCTTGGAGGTTGTCCTTGGACCATCTCACTTTGTAGATGAGGAAAGTGAGGCTCAGAGAGGTGTAGCCATTTGCCTGATGTCACACGGGACTCAGGTCTAGTCCTGTCTGGCTGGGAACTCATGCTCTTAATCTCCTCTCTAACCGCCGTGTCCTCAGCCACTTCAGTTGTGTCCGACTCTTTGTGACCCCATGGAATGTAGCCTGCTGGGTTCCTCTGTCCGTGGAATTCTCCAGGCAAGAATACTGGAGTCCAGGGGATTTTCTCAACCCAGGGATCAAACTCGCATCTCTTGGGTCTCCTGCACTACAGGCAGATTCTTTATCACTGAGCCACTGGGGAAGCCCCTCTAACCTCCTGTTCAGATTGAATTAGATGACCGTCTGAGCCTGTGTCCCTCCCACCCCCCACCAGGGCCATGAGACACTCACTGCCCCCGGAGACGTCACCCACCCCCAACTGACCTTCCACTTCCCACTGAGCCCTTCCCCACCCAGACGCAAGTCCTGACTCAAAACCCATGTGATGCCCCCAGGGTCTCCAGTCTCCAAGGAGACCCTGAGGGACAAGGTGGTGGGCCTTAGGCCCTGTTAGTGAGGGAGTGGTGTCTTGACCCCTCAGTCCTGAATCACAAAGATGAGTGAACAGACCTCAACACCCACCCCCTTCCCCAAGGGCTCTGGGTCCCCTTTCCTGAAATGCACACAGACCTCCTTCACCTCCAGACGCAAGGCAGGGGCTTCGCCTGCCCCTTCCTCGGCTGGCCCCGAAGGTCACCCACCCTCTCCCGGCAAAACCAGTCCTCTGGGGATGATGACCTGACCCAGAGACATTCTGAGGGCTGGCCTGCAACAAGCTAAAAGCAGATGCGCAGAAAGAAGGAAGTAGGACATTTTTTTGTAGAGATTTACTCCAGGATCCTTGTTAAAGATACTTGCCATTTCCTCTCCCCTCCCCGCCCCCCACGCAGCGCGCTTATCTGAGGTCTGGCGCATGCCTGCACAGTCTCCCCCACAGTCCCTTCAGCCCGCAGCTGCTGCTTCGGCAGGCTGGCTTGGGTCCACATCTGGTTCTGACTTGTTGGAGAGAAAGTGCTGACTGAGCAGCACCCCCATGTCTATTTCATCCTCCCTGCACACCTCCGCCAGATCCCCAAGAACGAGCAGCCTTGGAATAAGTTGACAGGGTAGTTGCACTCTGCCCTCTGACCCACAAGCCCTGTCCCACCCTGGGTTCACGCATCCAGCTGGAGGGGGAGTTCTTGACTGGGTTGTGAGCTCTCTCCATACCCATTTCCAAGGTCTGCAGGAGCTTCAGGCCGTTTCTGAGGTCTGCAGGAGCTTCAGGGCAGGAATGAGGTTGTCAGCCATCTCTTGCCTCTGTAGGGCTTTCTCCTGGTTGCATCTGACCTCATGATGTGCCCCTGAGGTCGGAAGGAGAAGCGATCCTGTGCACCTCCTGAGATTCCCCAAGGCAGAGGCTGACCAGACATTTCTCCCAGCAGGGCCTGGCCCATCACCCTCTGACAGAAGACAGGAAAGGGGGTACCGGGGAAGGAGTCCCAGACATCAGTGCAGTAAAATACGGGGCACACCGCACAGGGCAGTTACGTATCCTGCCTTGGGGGAGCCTGTGTGCTCAGGCGCTCAGTCGGGTCCAACTCTTTGTGACCCCACGGACTGTAGCCCGCCAGGCCCCTCTGTCCTTGGGATTCTCCAAGGAGGGATACTGGAGTGGGTTGCCGTGCCCTCCTCCAGGGGATCTTCCCAGAGACAGAACCCGCGTCTCCTGCATTGGCAGGCAGATTCTTTACCGCCGAGCCACCTGGGAAGCCCCCAGCCTTGAAGGAGAGCCTGCCAAATCTAAATTCATCCCCACATCACTCCCTCAACTCAACTCAGGTCGCTGGTCTCTCTGACTCTGTTGGTGTGAGTGTTTTACAAAGTATCATTAGGATCCAGATCAAAGGGCTAGGACCTGCGGTGTCTGAGCGCCGCCCCCCCCCACAGGGTGTCAGGCCCCTCCTCACTGGCTGATCCCACCTCCTGCTGACCCGCCTGCATCCACGCCAGCCTCGCTGGTTTCGTGGGCACCGCTTTTGGCCCCTGACCGCACCTCTTCCTCCCTGCTTCAGGGCCTCTGCAGGTGCTGTTCCCCTTGCCTGGCGCGTGGCCCCCAGACCTCTGCAAGCCTGGCAAGTCTCGGCTCCTCTCAGTTCCTCCAATCAGCTTCTGAACTCCTCCCCGCACACCCCGCATTTCCTGGTGCCGGCCGACCCCAAGCCCCAGGTGCTCCCCACCTGAGGACTGTTGTTTTTCTTTGCAGATCTTGTTTACTTAATATTGCTAGCTGACTTATTCTATACCAGGCAGCCTTATGGGCACCTTGTACATTCGTGACATGTATTTAATAATTTGAGTTCAGTTGCTCAGTCGTGTCCGACTCTTTCAGCCTTGTGGACTGTAGCCCGCCAGGCTCCTCTGCCCGTGGAATTTTCCAGGCAAGAATACTGGAGTGGGGTGCCATTTCCTAGTCCAGGGATTTGATAATTTATTTGTGTTTAAACCTCACAGCGGGCTTCCCAGGTAGCTCAATGGTAAAGAATCCACCTGCCAATGCAGGAGACACAGATTGGATCCCTGGGTCAGGAAGATTCCCCTGGAGAAGGAAGTGGCCACCCACTCCAGTGTTCTTGCCCAGGGAGTCCCGGACAGAGGAGCCTGGTGGGCTCCAGTCCCTGGGGTCGCAGAGAGTCGGGCACGACTTAGTGACTAAACAGCAACAACAAAACTCACAACTTTGTGAGCTGGGTACTGTCATGGGGGAACATAAGGGATGCTTGTCCACGATGGCACGGCTGGTAGATGGAAGCGTAGCGGAGCCCACGCCTTTGACCGCCCTGCCAGGCCATCTGCTGGGACGGGTGTCGTGGGCGTGTCCTCTCCCCGCCCAGCGCTTCACTCATTCCCGTGAGCCTCCTGCCCTCGGGTTGCTGACGGCTCCCTGGTTGGCTGGATGGATGTGGCCGGGGCGCACATGGACTGGACTGTCACCAGGGTCCACCACAGCCTCAGGGGTGGGCGCTGCTGGGCAGAGCGGTGGAAGGCCAGGGCGTGTGGCCGAGCTTGGCCAGGGCAGCGTTGCCCCTGGGAGAATGACAGAGGTGGAATTCAGGCCAGGCCAGGCCAGGTGGCCCCATAAATTAGAACAACACCAGGGCCCTCAACTCCCAAAGGCAAGGAAAGCCTGGTGCCAGGCTAGTCCCTGGGCAGGGGCAGCTCCCTGCGGTCGAGCCCACTGCCCCCTGCACAGCCGGGGTCCCCCAGATCTTCAGTCCCCACCACAGGGCCTCAGTCGGGTGGGAGCACAGTGGCAAGGGCTCACCCTGATGCCCACCCCCAGCTGGACAGGCACGTGTCAGCCTCGGGGGAGGCCGGTTTTTGCCGGCAGTTCTGTCCTGCCCAGCCGTGCCCGGCCCCATGCCCAGGACACTGACGGCTTGTCTTGGTCACTTATCCGAAGACCCAGGGTACGATGGCAGCCTTTGGTGTCCACTCTCCGGACTGATGCCCACCTGCAAAATAAGTGGGGGGCTTCTTGTTTGATCCTTTCCTGACCTAGGCCTGGCACTCCCCCTCCCTCACCAGGTGTCCCTACCCAGAGGATTTTTAGGGAGGACTGGAACCTCTGGATCCTCCCCCAGGACGGGAGCAGCCAGGCATGGAGCTCAGAGGGCTTGAGTTTCCCCCACGTCCTGCCTGTCTCAGTCTGTCCCTGAGACTCAGAACAAATGCTTGCCCTCTGTGGGCCTCAGTGTGCTCATCTGTAAAACAGGATGACATTAACACGGGCCTCGTGGGGTTATCAAAAGGATAGACTGAGATTGCGTGGGCTTAGGACTTGAAACAGTATCTGGCACATAGTCAATAGTTATCGTGAATTAGTATTGGGTTTTGTGCGTGGTAAATCGCTTCAGTCGTGTCCGGCTCTTTGTGACCCCATGGACTGTAGCCCACCAGGCTCCTCTGTCCATGGGAGTCTTCAAACAAGAACACTAGGGTGGGTTGCTGTGTCCTCCTCCCGGGAATCTTCCCCACCCACGGATTGAACCTGTGTCTCCTGTGTTTCCTGCATTGGCAGGGAGGTTCTTTATCACTATTGCCTCCTGGGAAGCCCATTGGGCTTATTGTAATATTATTAAGACAGATAATAATGAACTGTGGCCTCAAAAAGTTTAGAACGTTCATGGGAGAGAAATGCTGGAGAAGTGTTAAGTGTTGTTTGAAGCGCCAACACAGGGAGGGAGAGGTGGGTCCTGGCTGATAGGATCACGGGAGACTTCCTGGAGGAGGTGGCAACCCAGCCGGAGGATAGACGGGTTCACACCCAGACAGGCCATGCAGGAGCAAAGGTACCTGGCAGGAAAGCAGGGACACTGGGAGGGGCAGAAAGGGCGTAGTTTCTGTAGCCTGGAGTGTAAGACTAGAGAGTGGATTTGTTCAAACCTGGGCTTTGAACGCTGGGATCAGGCATTAAAGTTTGTCCTGCAGGGAGTCGTTGCAGGTATCTGGGGAGGGAGTGACCATAGATTAGATTGTTTCTTCCCTAAGGAGAGGGTCCCTGGGCAGCTGGAGGCCCCAGTGCCTGGTGAGAGGCTGCTGAGCCTACCCAGCACAGAAGAGGGCTGGCTGAAAACAGAAGTCACGGTCTGTCTTCATGGATCCCTGTCCGGACCGGCCGCCCGCTCCAGGGCTCCAGCTACCTCCACCCCAGGAGGCTCCGGGAGGGTGCTTGCCATGGCGCTGCCCGCCAGGCTGGCACCCACAAACCCCCTCAGATTCTGTAAAGACCTTGGGACAGGATGTCACACCCAGGCTGCCAGGAGCTGGGTTCACAGCGGAGTAAGCCCCGCTGGTGTTAACGAGGCCCAGGGCAGGTGGATAAGCCAGGAGAGCCAGACGCCAGCAAGCTGCAGGCACGTCCTGCCCTCGAGTCTGGGGCGGAGGCAGCGTCCCAGCCCTGCAAGGCCAAGCTGGCCTCCCCACTGACTAAGGGCGGACCAGAGAGGGTGAGGGCTCCCTAGAGGCCACACAACATTTGTGGGCTGAGCAGATGTTAGGTTGCAGTACCCAGAATCCCCTTGGGCCAGGCACAGTGAACACCCTTCTTCTACATCCGACACTGCTTTCCAGTCTGGCTCAGAGCTCCTTTGTTTGGTGCTGGCTGACTGGCCGTGTCCCTCCATTTCCCCGGCTGACGCCCCGCCCCACACCACCGCCACCGCTTCCTTGGACAGCTGCGGCCACCTTCCCACTGGTCCCCCCCACCCCCACCGCTCTCCTGACTGTCCCCTACCCTGCACCCTGGAGGAGCTGTCTGCAGGCAAAACGCTCACGTCTCCCTGCGCAGCGGCCTCGGGGCCTGCGGGGGAGCGGCCGGCCCTCACCGTGGCCTGGGTCCTCTCCCCGCTGCTCTCCGTCTGTCGTGCTCACAGACTCCAGCCACGTTAACCTCCTTCCAGTTTCTCGAACATGCTGGGCTCACGTCCGCCTCAGTCCAGCACCCACACTGTCCTTGCTGCTTGGAAACCTCTGCTCCTCTTCCTCTCGTCGCTTTGGGCAAATTCAGCGGTTCCGACGCTGGTCCCTGGACCAGCAGCTTCACCTGGGAGCTTGTTAGCAATGCAGTTGCCTTGCACAGTATATGTATATCACATCTTCCTTTTATACGATTTAAATATATGCAGTTCTATTTGTCAGTTCTCCAGTAAAGTTGTGGGGAAGGAATGGAGGTTCCCAGGCACATTCCCCAATCTGCTGAGTCAGAAACTCTGGGGGTAGCCTGACAATCTGTATTTTAACAGGCCTTTCAGGTGTGGCCAGTGCAACTCAAATTTAAGAACCACTGATCTAACTAACTCTAAGCTATAATTTAGAGTGTAAAATTAAAACTTCAACTCAAATGCCACGTCTTCCAGGAATCCTTTCTCGACCTCCAGACCAGGACCTCGTGGAGCCCCATACCTTTCCTTTAGAGCAGTTTTCAGAGCTGTCATCGAAACTGCAATCCATCAAGAGCCTTTCTCTTCCACTGGAGTATTTGCTCCATGGCCCTAGGAGCATATTTTCTATTTTGCGCTATCCCAGGACCTAGCACACGCCTGACACATAAAAAGTCCTCAATAAATATTGCTGCATGAATGACCACATACTCAAGTCCCCTCTTCCAGCCCTTCCTGGGGCGAGCATTCACTTACCGTGTGCCTGTGCTAACCAGGTGCTGAAAGAGAGAAAATACACTCTGCCTCCAAGAAGATGAGCTGCCACCAGGGAAAATAAATGTGGATGGAGCCAGATCAGTTGAGTTGAGTCATCCAGGAAGGATGAGCTGCCAGGCAGAGACCTCAGGGGGAAAGGATTACAGGTAGAAGGACCAGCACATGCAAGGCGCGTGGTAAGATGAGACGGAGCTGGGAGGGTGGGGGCGTTGCAGGCAGTGAGGCGGGGAGTTGGTTTGAGATGCGGTGGCTGAGTACCACCAGGTGAGTGTCAGGCCCCAGAGCTTGAATTTTACTGTTTGGTGGTCCCTAAAGAGCCACTGAGTATTTTCCAGCAGGCAAGTAACCTGATTTCTTTCCTTTTTTTTTTTTAATCACTCTGATAATATAGTTTGGAAAACCAAGAAGGGTGGGTCTGTTCATTCATTTATTCCTGAAATATATACATTGAGCGTGGCCATGTCCTGGGTGCTGGGATATGATGGGCAGTGCAGGTGTGGCCCCCGCCTGTCCTTCTGTCCACGTATCTTTAGCCTCTTTCCCGTAAGCCCAAGGTCATGGCCACCGCAACTCCTGCTCTGTCCCCTCCATAACCCCCTGAGCCCCTCCCTGCAGCCTCCAGGGGGAAGCAATAGGCCCACAGCCCCTGGCTCTCGGGTTTCTGCAGGGGATTCTAAAAGGTTCTTCCTGGGGAGGGCGGCAGCCAGCAGGCTCCACAGGGGACAATGGGTGCCTTTGTTGCTTCTGCCAGGGCCACTCCAAGAATAGCTGTTTGCTCAGCTCAGAGCAGGGCTGGGAGGGAGGCTGTGGGTCTAGAGCTGCAGTGTAGGTGGGGTATTAACCCCCAAGCCTCTGGGACCTCCTCTAGTTTCTCACTGGCTGAGAGGGATGGAGGAGGTGGGAGCGTCACTTAGAGCAACCATTGTCAGATCTGGGGCCCTAAAAGATCATCCTGCCCTGTGAGTTTACAGAGCAATTTTTTTATAGAGCTATATGCAGAAACGCAATACATAAAACAAGATGAATAATAGTGGCTCTGGTTAAAGAGGGTGGGCATCTAGCAGAGATCCCCAGCTGGTCAGGACCTCTTCGCCACCCCTTTGTCCAGACCTGCCCCCCTCTGCGCTCCCCAGACTCCAGCCATCCTTGTCCTGGTCCCACCCTTTCACTTTACTCTTGGTTAAACAGAGAGGACAAGTGCTTCACCCAAAGCCGCCCAGCAGGTTTATGGTCAAACCCAGGGCTTGCATTAGAGTAATATTTCCTAGACCTGAGCCCATGGCTACCCAGACTCCCATGTTTTTACCAAAAGCATATTCTAACTCTAGTATCATTGACTTAAAATTTTTCTTTAAACCATCTCTTATTTTTCTTATAAATTTAAGTGGAGATCTTATTACCATAAATGCCAAGCCTTTATCAATTTCCATAAAAGATAACACATTTAATAAATATATATTTTCTTTTAAATTATGCATCCATGTGCCACCTAAAAGTATCTCATGGGTACCCACACCTCCTTTTGGGATTTCCTGCGTAGCACATCTAAAAGGTTCACTTCTGTCCCGCTCAGAACGTGTGAAAATGTCAGTCACATCCAACTCTTTGTGACCCCATGGACTATAGCCCACCAGGTTCCTCTGTCCATGAAATTTTCCAGGTAAGGATATTGGAGTGGGTTGCCATTTCCTTCTCCAGGGGGTCTTCCTGACCCAGGGATTAAACCCAGGTCTCCTGCATTGCAGGTGAATTCTTTACCATCTGAGCGACCAGGAAAGTCCGTCCTGCTCAGCTCCACCCTCTGCTGAGTGGGTGTGATGTGCTCACCCCTGTGCTAGGCTCTGGAGGACAGCAGACCTTGCCCTCGGGGTCTTACAATCCAGAGGAGACACACCCCGCCCCGAGGTGTGAAAGACAAGGCCTGTGGGACGGGAGGGATGGGTGGTCATCTTTCATCTTATGGGTTGACAAGTGGACGCTTAGAAGGTGCAAGGGACACACTCAAGTCCCCCTCAGCACGTCAGTGGCAAAACTGGGGTTGAACCCAGATTTTCTGCACATTTCCCCCCAAGCCAGGGTTTCTGCCTTCTGCCCAGACTCTGCCGCAGCAGACCATAGCCAAGTGTCCCCATGATGGGCTGAGTGGTTTGGAAGAAGACAGACAAGAAACAGAGTGATTCTGAAAGCGTTTTTTTACAATCTCCTTTTCCAGCCCTGGGCATGGGGCTGCCCAACCCTTATCCCAGTGCCTGGGACCAGCAGTAGTCTTTGCCAGTAACTCTCACAGTCCGTGGCCTGGGTCAGAGAGGCCCTGCCTGGCGGTCTCTGCAAACACAGTCAGGACCTTGGCCATCCTGTCCCAGGACTCTAAGCGCCAGAGTACGTCGCTCTGGTGGTTCTTGAACTGCTGTCTGTGGACCAGCAATCCCAACAGTTCCTAGATATATGATAGAAATGCAGATTCTCAGGCCCCACTTCAGGCCTTGTTGTTCAGTTCCTAAGTGGTGTTGCAGTCCTTGCGATCTCCTGGACTGCAGCACGCCCGGCTTCTCTGGAATTTGCTCAAATTCCAGTGAGTCAGTGATGCTATCTAAACATCTCATTCTCGGCTGCCCTCTTCTCCTTTTGCCTTCAGTCTTTCCCATCTTCTGGGTCTTTTCCAACTAGTCAGCCCTTCTCATCAGGTGGCCAGAGTACTGGACCTTCAGCCTCAGCATCAGTCCTTCCAATGAATATTCAGGGTTGATTTCCCTTAGGATTGACTGGTTTGATCTCCGTGCAGTCTAAGGGACTCTCAAGAGTCTTCTCCAACACCACAGTTCAAAAACATCAACCCTTCAGCACGCAAACTTCTTTATGGTCCAACTCTCACATCCATACATGACTACTGGAAAAACCATAACATTGACTAGACAGACCTTTGTCAACAAAGTGATATCTCTGCTTTTTTAATATACTGTCTAGGTTCGTTAATAGCATTCCTTCCCAGAAGCAAGTGTCTTTGAATTTCATGGCTGCAGTCACTGTCCACAGTGATTTTGGGGCCCAAGAAAATAAAATCTGTCATGGCATCCACTTTCTCTTCTTCTATTTACCATGAAATGATGGAACAGGATGCCATGATCTTCGTTTTTTGAATGTTGAGTTTTAAGCCAGCCTTTTCACTCTCTTTCACCCTCATCAAGAAGCTCTTTAGTTTCTCTCCGCTTTTTGCAGTCAGAGTGGTATCACCTGCATATCTGGGGTTGTTGATGTTTCTCCCTAAAATCTTGACTCCAGCTTGTGCTTCATCCATTCTGACATTTTGCGTGATGTGCTCTGCATATAAGTTAAATATGCAGAGTGACAGCCTACAGCCTTCTTTTGCTGTTTTAAACCAGTCAGTTCCATGTCCAGTTCTAACTGTTCCTTCTTGACCTGCGTACAGGTTTCTCAGGAGACAGATAGGATGGGCTGGTATTCCCATCTCTTTAAGAATTTTCCAGTTTATTGTGATTCATGCAGTTAAAGGCTTTCATGTAGTCAATGAGGCAGAAGTAGATGTTTTTCTGGAAATTCCTTACTTTCTCCATGACCTAGTGAATGTTGGCAATTTTATCTCTGGTTCCTCTGCCTCTTTGAAAACCAGAATCTGAAATGCTGAGAAGGGGCCAGACAATCCATGCTTTGAGAAGCCTTCCAGGTAATGGTTCTGCTGCCGCTGCTGCTCCTGAACTCTGAGAACCGCTGTTCTGAAGCTCTCCTTTATCCCTGGCCACTGCCCCAGGCGCACTTCCATCATGCCAGCCAGACTCTCTGAGAATGGCACCCACAAATCTGTAGAGGTTAAAAAAAAGAAAATGAAGGTTTAAACAGTACCCGTTGATGATTCTGATGCCCACAGTGGAGAACTCTTTGGGAGCCCAAGAGCACCAGGTCTTCGAGATAGCAGCTGTGCCTCTGAGGCAGACACTTGCACCTATATGTTAGTCCTAAACCCCACGAGAATCCGCTTAAATCCCTCTGAGCCCTCTTGAGCTTTTGGGAAACTTCAGACTGTGGGCTGGAGATTTAGCAAAACTGTCAGCCCTGGGTCCTTTCCTCCTCTTGTCTCCCGGTCCTTCCTGTTATCACCGTGTAAGTTGGAGTCTTAATCTCCTTGAGCTGCCGAAACAAAATACCACGGGCTCAGTGTCTTAAAAAAAAACTATTTCTCCCAGTCTGAGATCAGAGCACCAGGCTGGTTGAGCTCTGGTGAAGGCTCTCACCCTGGTCCGCAGCCAGGGTCTTCCTCGGTGCCCACGGCGGGGAGACCGCACTCTCTCTGCCTTACGAGGAAACAAACCCTATCGCTTAGACCTTACTCTCGTGACTTCATCTAATGTTTGACGACAATCACATTGGGGGTCAGGGCCTCAATGTCTGAATTTGGGAAGACGCAAACGTCTAGTCCACAGCAGCCAGCTCAAACCAGTTCCTTTCCTGCCCTGAAATCTTGATGGCTTTTCAAGAATTCCAAGACTATTTCCCATTTAATAGAAAACTCCTCCAGAACCCCAAGGAATGACTCTCGAAGAGGAGAATTCCAAGCCATGAAAGCTGCAGCGGAAAGGAGGTGTCTTTGTGAAGAGCCTGCCCACCCCTGCCCGTCAAGCTCCTAGTTCACGGCTCAGTCTGTGTGCAAACCCAGCACCTGGATGCCTGCCTCCTCGCTGGCAGCTGAGCTCCCCTGGTCTTCAGCTCAGACACCGAACAGGGCTTGGGAGACAGAGTTCTAGGCCCAGCGCTGTCTTTGCTGCAAACTCAGTCCTCTGTCTGAGCCTCAGACCCCCACACCCTTACAGTAGCAGGTGGCTTCCAAGCTGGTTGCCCACCAGAAATACAAGGAATCTTGTCAAGAATTCAGGTCCCCGGGAGGGGTGATTAGGTGCAGCACGGGGCATTTTTAAGGCAGTGAAACTGTCTTGTATGATACTGTAAGCGTGTGTGCTTGATACTGCGATTTGACAAAGCTCGTAAGAGTCCACTACAGAGTAAACTATGGACTCTAGTTAATATCAGTGTGTCAATATTGCTTCATTAATTATAACATGTATCACACAAATGCAAGATATCCATAACATGGGAAACTGCATAGAGGAGAACTCTCTATACCGTCTGATCAACTGTTCTGTAAACCTAATACTGCTTTAAAAACAAAGCCTACTAATTCAAAAAAAGAAAAAGCAGATTCCCCAGGCCCCAACCTGGAGTATTCTGAATCAGTGGGTACTAGATGAGCCCAGGGAACCTATTTTTCTTTTTATCTATTTACTCTTGGCTGTGACGGGTCCTCATCTCTGCTCGGGCTCTTCTCTAGCTGTGGCGAGTGGGGCCGCTCGTCAGCGCGGTGCGTGGGCTTCTCCTGTCGTGGAGCGCGGGCTCCCAGTTCTAGAGCTCAGGCTCCGCCGCGGTGCTGCTCAGCCGTGGTGGCCCCTTGGCACACGGGATCTTCCCAGATCAGGGGCCGAACCCATGTGTCCCGCGTTGGAAGGCGGATTCTTTACCACTGGCACCACCAGGGAAGCCACATGCATGTGGATTCTCTTTCAGATGCTTTTCCACTAAAGGTTATTGAGGATATTGTTCCCTGTGCTCTCCATTAGGTCCTTGTTGTTTATCTATTTTATGTATAGTAGTCTGTATCAGTTCATCTCAACCTCCTAATTTGTCCCTCCCACACTGAAGGAATCTGTATTTTTAGCCAGTGCCCTCTTCACTACCGGGTGATTACCTACAGCTGAGTCCTCTGGGAGCCCCTGCAGCCTGGGGGAGCCCTGCAGCCTTGCCCCCCCAGGGGTCTCCTCCTGAAGGCCCTCACCCCGCCCGCCCAGGGGTCCCTGTGACGCAGCCTCCTCTCTCCCTACAGTGCGGCCCCTGCGGGCGCCCAGACCTTCAGCCTGAAGCACTCGGAGCGCGTGCGGGTGGAGGTGGTGCGCGACGGGCACGCCGAGGAGGTGGCCACCAACGGCAAGCAGCGCTGGCCCCTGTCGCCCAGCACCACACTGAGGCTCACCATGAGCCAGGCGAGCCCCGAAGCCAGCAGCGACAAGGTGCCGTGGGAGGGGAGGTGCTCCTGCACGGGCCTGGGGGCCGGGGGCCACGCCGGTATCCGGATGGCCGGATCCGCGCGGCCAGGGGAAGCCGAGCATGAGCCACACACGTCGGTTTCAGTTTTCTCACAACCACGTTAAAAGAGCAAAATGAGTGACCTCCCCAGCGGTCCAGTGGGTAGGACTCCACACGTTCTCTGCAGGGGGCATGGGTTCGATCCCTGGTCAGGGAACTGTTAATGAGACTCCCCTATGCTGGGCGGCGTGACCAATAAGTAAGTACATAAAAGAGCAAAAATAAACGGATGGACTTAATTTTGATGATAGTTTTTACTTAACTCCATACATCCAGATACTGTCATTTCAACGTGGTGTCAATATAAAAAACATGACCAAGAATTTTTCCACGCCAAGTCTAAATCTTCTGTGCATTTCACACCTGTCTCAGTTCAAACTAGCCACTTTTTAAGTGCTCAGTAAACCCTCAGCTCCCGAGAAGGCAATGGCACCCCACTCCAGTACTCTTGCCTGGAAAGTCCCATGGATGGAGGAGCCTGGTGGGCTACAGTCCATGGGGTCGCTAAGAGTTGGACACAACTGAGCAACTTCACTTTCACTTTTCACTTTCCTGCATTGGAGAAGGAAATGGCAACCCACTCCAGTGTTCTTGCCTGGAGAATCCCAGGGACGGGGGAGCCTGGTGGGCTGCCGTCTATGGGGTCGCATAGAGTCGGACACGATTGAAGTGACTTAGCAGCAGCTTAGCAGCAAACCCCCAGCTCATGGCTACAGCCACAGAAGGATGAATTCATGGCAGGTTAACATCACAGGACTCTTAGCACAGACTCTTAGACTACTGGAAGCGACAGCCACAAACGTCCTTGGTCTCATCGTGTATCAGACAGGATGCTGGGTGCCCACACCCAAGAGGTAGAGCCGAGACCAGACCCTTTCTTCCCTGGGTTCTCTTAATTATTAACATGAACGTCACATGTGGCCCATGTCAGTGATGGCACTGGGTGATCCAGTGAGAACAGCCTAAGCCCTATCGCTGCCGAGTGGGAGCTAGGTACATAGCCCGGCAGAAGTGGGGACCGACAGCAGAATGCGCCGGGGGGCAAGTAGCAGACGACACCCTGGATGCCCTCTGAGAGAGGGGAGCCCCCGGTCTAGTTGGATATTCTGAGAGAAACAGCCCACCAAGCCAGGAGCACTTCCTGGAGGAGAGGGTTCAGCTGGTTAGAGCGGATCGGCTTGACAGACTGTGAGGTGGTCCCTGCAGGTCTTCCTGCCTGTGACCTGTGACCTCTCTTCTCTCCCTCCCCATGTGCCCCCCCCCCAACCCCCATCAAGGTCACCGTCAGCTACTATGAGGAGGAGGGGATCACACCCGTCGACCAGGCTGGGCTCTTCCTCACGGCCATCGGTGAGTCAGCGTGGCTCCGTCCTGGGTGCCTTTGTTCCCCAGGGGCTGGCACTGCTGCCCTTCCCAGGCGCTTGGGCTGTTCTCAGTGCTGCCAGCCTGGCACTTGGAGCTTCCTCTAATAATGCAGGCCTGCGGAGCAATGCCGCCCGCGCCCAGGCCCTTCTGTCCAGGCATGGGGAGTGCTGCGGGGGTGAGGCGTGCCCTGGTCCTCCAGCAACTCAGCAGGCTGTCAGAGTCCCCGTCGCAGGCTATGTTGACCTTGGGGAGAAACAGCCAAGGCTGCTTCTCCCCCGCCTCTGCCCTGCAGCCTAGAGAAGAGCTCGCTTGCTGAGAGGAGAATGGCCTGTCTACAAAGCCTGCACTGTCCTTCCCAGTCCCAGCTACACCCCTGCCTTCCCCAGACCCAGCCCTCAGGACGCAAAGATGCAGCCTGGGTCCTTAACCCACCTCGTCCTAGCCCTTCATTTGATTCACAAGGACACTGAGGCCCAGAGAGGCTAGGGACCTGGTTCAAAGTCACACAGCGACATGGTGCTGCTTGGGTCCAGAGCTTAGGCTCATTCCTTTGCAGGTTCTTCCCGTTTGCACTGCACTCCCCTCCCCTGGATACCAGGGCACGTGGGATTCGAGGTTCTGGGGCTTCACTCCCTGGACTCTTCTGCAGTGAAGGTATCACTTGTCCTTTCAGTTTAGCTCCTATAATGTTCAAGCCAGGGGGACATTTCAGTGAGTCCTTAGTTTAACATTGACAAAGTGGGCACAGGTCAGGGGAAGGTAAGCTATCTGTTCCTGAAAGTCAGCTATGTCCTGAGGGCGTTAAAAATAACAGTGATGTCTATTTGCTGAACGCCTGCTGTGTCCGGGACTCTGGCGCAGAGGTGGCGTTTGCTGAGCACCTACAATGTGCCCGGCTCCAGCACCAGGGGGTTTAGCTAGCATGCGCTCAGCCTATTTTCACATCTATTCTCAGAGTACGTACTATTATAGTCCCCATTATACAGATGAGAAAACCAAGGTCTGCCTGGGGCCGCACACCAGAAAGTGGTCTATGGGACACCCAGCCGTTTCAGTTACCTCATATTCGCCCTGGGGGGTCTCAGAACCCTTCTCCTTCTCCAACCCTGTGCTTATAGCCCCAAATAGGCTCGATAGCGTTGCTCTCCCACTTCTGAGCTGATTCCCAAACGGGCTTGATTGCTGGTCACCTGCCCCTCTTTCCGCACTGAGGGAGTGAGTGCCGGGTCTCGGGGCGACGGTCCTCAGGACTCCTCGGCGGGGGAGGGGGAGCGCCTCGGGAGACGAAGCTGAAGCTCCCAGCGCTGCAGCCGAGGGCTGGCACGTGAGAGCCTCACGGGTACAGGGTGCCCCAGGCTGTCTCAGGTGACCGTCCCGAGGAAACCCAATCCCAAGAGGCAAGGACACTTGAGGACGCTAGCGGGAAAGGCAGCGGCCAGAAGCCTGGCAGAGGAGGGAGCTCCCAGGGGGCTGATGATGCCACTGACGAGGCTCCCACCAAACACAGCGGGCCCGCGATGGGCGGCGCAGTGACACCGTGAGGAGGCCGGCGCGGGCCCGGGACTGATGGTAGTAACAATGTGAGGAGGCCGGCGTGCGCCTGGGACTGATGGTGTAGTGACACTGTGAAGAGGTGGGCGTGCGCCCGGGTCTGATGGTATAGTAACACCGTGAGGAGGCGGGCATGGGCCCTGGACAGGCGGCACAGTAACACACTGTGAGGAGGCCACTGCGGGCTCGGGACTGATGGTGTAGTAACACCGTGAGGAGGCTGCCGCGGGCCCAGGACTGATGGTAGTAACACCGTGAGGAGGCCGGCGCAGGCCCGGGACTGATGGTGTAGTAACACCGTGAGGAGGCGGGCATGGGCCCTGGACAGGCGGCACAGTAACACACTGTGAGGAGGCCGCCGCGGGCTCGGGACTGATGGTGTAGTAACACCGTGAGGAGGCGGGCATGGGCCCTGGACAAGGCGGCACAGTAACACACTGTAGGAGGCGCCGGGGCCCGGGACTGATGGTAGTTACAGTGTGAGGAGGCCGCCGCGGCCCGGGACAGGCGGCGCAGTAACACACTGTGAGGAGGCCGCCGCGGGCTCGGGACTGATGGTGTAGTAACACCGTGAGGAGGCGGGCATGGGCCCTGGACAGGCGGCACAGTAACACACTGTGAGGAGGCCGCCGCGGGCTCGGGACTGATGGTGTAGTAACACCGTGAGGAGGCTGCCGCGGGCCCAGGACTGATGGTAGTAACACCGTGAGGAGGCCGCGGGCCGGGGCGATGGTAGTAACACCGTGAGGAGGCGGGCGGGCCCGGGGCTGATGTAGTAACACCGTGAGGAGGCCGGCGCGGGCCCGGGACTGATGGTGTAGTGACACTGTGAAGAGGTGGGCGCGCGCCCGGGTCTGATGGTGTAGTAACACCGTGAGGAGGCCGCCGCGGGCCCGGGGCTGATGGTAGTAACACCGTGAGGAGGCCGGCGCGGGCCCGGGACTGATGGTATAGTAACACCGTGAGGAGGCGGGCATGGGCCCTGGACAGGCGGCACAGTAACACACTGTGAGGAGGCCACTGCGGGCTCGGGACTGATGGTGTAGTAACACCGTGAGGAGGCCGCCGCGGGCCCGGGGCTGATGGTAGTAACACCGTGAGGAGGCCGGCGCGGGCCCGGGACTGATGGTATAGTAACACCGTGAGGAGGCTGCCGCGGGCCCGGGACAGGCGGCGCAGTAACACACTGTGAGGAGGCCGGCGCGCGCTCCGGGTCTGATGGTGTAGTAACACCGTGAGGAGGCCGCCGCGGGCCCCGGGACAGGCGGCGCAGTAACACACTGTGAGGAGGCCGCCGCGGGCCCGGGACTGATGGTGTAGTGACACTGTGAGGAGGCCCGCGGGCCCGGGACTGATGGTGTCGTAAACACTGTGAGGAGGCCGGTGCGCGCCCTGGGGCTAATGGTAGTAACAGTGTGAGGAGGCCGGCGTGCGCCTGGGACTGATGGGGTAGTAACCCCGTGAGGAGGCCGCCGCGGGGGACAGGCGGGCAGACTGTGAGGAACTGAAGTAACAGTGTGAGGAGGCCGCCGCGGGCCCGGGACTGATGGTAGTAACAGTGTGAGGAGGCCGGCGCGGGCCCGGGACTGATGGTAGTAACAGTGTGAGGAGGCTGGCGTGGGCCCAGGACTGATGGTGTAGTGACAGTGTGAGGAGGCAGGCGCTGGCCCAGGACAGGCAGCGCAGTGACACTGTGAGGAGGCAGGCATGGCTTCCTTGGTCCTTCAGGGGCAGAGAATCTGCCTGCCAATGCAGGAGACGTGGGTTCGGTCCCTGGGTTTTGGGAAGATGTCCTGAAGGCAGACATGGCAACCCACTCCAGTATGCTTGCCTGGGAAACTCATGGACAGAGGAGCCTGGCGGGCTACCGTCCATGGGTCACAGAGTCAGACCTGACTTAGCGACTAAAGGACAAGTGAGTGTGCCATAGGGCCGAGACTGCAGAAGATACCAAATTCATGATGAATGACCAGGTTCGTCCTTCTGGTGTGCTGACGCTCTCACTGAAGAGTTATTTAACTGCCACAAGTTTCAGATATTTAGTTTCCATGGGTCAGTAAAATGTCCCCTCCCCACCAAATTAGTAAACCTAACGATTTTGAAGGTTGGCCCCAAAAAAAGACATTAATAAAGCAATTTACCATCAATTATCACCATCGTGTTAACATGTTAGCACCTGAGAAGTAGGCAGGGCATAATGTCAAAGCAGAAGACAGTCGTTCACATTGCAGAAGTAAAGCTTTATGAAAAACTCACCCCACTGAACTTATGTTTCCCCGGGGAGCCTGGTGAAAACTAGGTTTCCCTTGGGACCCACCCACTGGTCTGTCTGACCCATCTGGGTCTTGTCTTCCCTCAGGGATCTGCCCCAGGAGCCCCATGGCCTGAGTGATCATTTGGGGGTGGCAGCTCAGAGGCAAGAATGCCTTGAATGACCCAGGATGGTGGGACTGTCCCCCAGGGATGTATTAGTGTCCATCTCACCCTACTTCTGTCCTGAGTCCACACTGGGTAGAAAGAGCCCTGGCCTCAGAATGGACAGAAATACAGTAGGTCTAAGTTCTGGCTCTCTCCTCTCCAGCCACATTATGAACACCATTCTGCTGAACCTCAGGTTCATCATCTGTAAAATGGGTTTCCAGTGTACTCTTGCACAGTGCTTATAGGGGTTCAGTGAGATGGGGCATCCCCAGGCCTGGCAGGGGCTAGGTGCTCAGGTAATGTGCTCTTTGCTTTTGTCCCTTCCTCTTCGGGCATGGGGCAGCCCATTTTCTCTCTGCCTCTGTGACGCTGAAGAATCTTATTGTTCCTCAGTCTTCTTCCTGGTATCGAGAACAAAATCATGATGCCCTCGGTCAAATCAGGCTATGGTTCTTGGTCCCAGTCTCGCCAAAAACCTGTGATATGCCCTCCCCCTGTAGACCTCACTTGTGTGTGTGTGTGTGTGTGTGTGTGTGTGTGTTGGGGGGGATTGTGCCGCTTGCTTGTGGGGCTTTAGTTCCCCAACCAGGGATCAAACTCAGGCCCTTGGCCATGAAAGCACAGAATCCTAACCACCGGACCACCAGGGAGTTCCCTGGATCTCACTTCTTCCCAGCTATAAAGTGAGTTTTGAGCTCATTGATCCCGGAGAGCCTCCAATCCCCTGGATAGGGCTGATTCACAACATCCTCGCTGTTAAGGGTGTTTGAGGGGAGGATGGTGGAGAGGGGTGTAGCCTCACCCTCTTTGCCGAGGTCCTGCAAAGGGAGGAGCACATGGACGGGACCCTGGAGGATTTTTCACATCAACCTAAGGCCCTCGTTCCTTGCACCCCCTCCCAGACCCAGGATAACCGCCCCCGGCGACTGTCAGGGAGAGAGTCCTCTCCCTGCCACGCCCCAAGCTGCCCCGTCCAGCAGGAAGGCCAGGCGCCCCGACACCATCCAGGGGCTGGTGGCCGCCAGAGCGCTCGTGCGGAAGCTGAGGCCGGTGTCTTGATTCCAGGGCAGTCTGCCTTGAGTCCAGTCCTGGTGACATTTCCAGTTAATCTGCCCCACACCCTGGGTGCCATCTGACACCTTGGGGCTATTCTGGGGAGCTGAGGCAGGATTTGGAGCTTCCAGGAAATGTCTGGAGCCCAGAAGCCCTGAAACAGATGTCGCCTCCCCCTCCCTAGAGAAGATAGAGCCGCTCCGGGAGGCAGAGCCCTGGGTGGGCCGCAAGCCTGCTCCCATCTCCTCAGGAGCATCCCACTGGAATCCAGTTAAACTGGACCTTGAGGGAGGCTTTGAAGGGGAGAAATCCTCAAGGAATGGCTTGTGACTTGAGGGAATTTCTGAGCGAGGGCGGCGGGGTGAGGAGGCCATTCCAACTGACCATGAAGTTTTGTCAAGAGTCACAAGAGAGAAGGTGTCAAAGCACTGTGGGAAGTTGGGAGGTGAGCGATAAGAGAGCCCGATTATGTGATTTCATAACAGGAAGTCAGTGAAATTTGTCCCAATTGAATAAACCGAGAAAAAAATAATAGGCCTATTATTCGGTATTATAGAGCTTGCCTCAGGCAGGTGAGGGGACTGGCTAAACAAGGAACCCCTGGGTTTTTTATAAGCTGTTTGGTACTCCTTTTTATTTCTTTTTTTTTTTTTTTGCACTTGTGCAAATATTACATTGATAACAAAAATTTAATGTAAGAAATTCATCATGGGGAGGTCCCTGCCGCCCTGGTGGTTAGGACTTGGCATGCACCGCAGGTTCCGTCCCTTGTCAGGGAACTAAGAGCTGACAAGCCGCGTGGTGCGGCCCAGAATAACGAGAAGTTCATAGTGAAGTTCAGGGAAGCGCTCCTGGTTTCTCTCCTGTGACCACTGCTTTCATGGACCACAGGAGCCATGATGCGGTGGCGCCTTGCAGCCTAGAGACCAAAGCCACAGGCTCTCCAGGGTGGGGAGCCGGCCCCTCCTCTGGGCACGACCTCTAGAGGAGTGAGTCCTGCGTCTTGGAAGGCGGGCTTCGGTTTTGGAAACGAGGCAGGGTGGAGGTCAGCCTGAGACTGTGGAGGACGAAGCCCAGGGCGGGGCCTGGAGCCCGAGGCCCGAGAGCAGCCCCTGGCTCTGCACAGCCTGGGGTCTTCACGGTCACTGCCCTGCTGGCTGCCTCGCTTCCTCCTACTTATGGCAGGATGGCTGGGAGGGTGGTGACTGAAGGGAAAACACCTATGGGAAGTGCTCTACTGTCTGCAAAGAACTGCACACCCAGGAGAGATTGTTATCCTGAAAAGCACAGAGTGATTCCTGGAGGAGGCTGGGTCTGCAGCAGGTCCCCTGGGAGAAGCTTCAGGAAGCCAGCCTCCCCGAACAGCAGCATTCCCCGGGGAGTGTCCTGCTGGCAAGTTCCTGGCTGTCTGGGAGCCAGTATCAATATCGGTCCTCCCTTTGAGCCATCTGCCTCTAACAGTAGCTGGTGGGGCCGCCTTTTCCGCTTTCTCCGTAGAATTCTTATCCCGCACCAGCCTCCCAGATCACCAGTTTGCTGACAGTGACATCTCCAAGTCTGAGTTTGCTCGTCTGTAAAGTGGGAACAATAATATTTATCTCATAGGACTTCCCCTGGTCGCTCAGACGGTAAAGAATCCATCTGCCAATGCAGGAGATCCGGGTTTGATCCCTGGGTGGGGAACATCACCTGGAGAAGGGAATGGCAACCCCACTTCAGTATTCTTTTCTGGAGAATCCCATGGACAGAGGAGCCTGGAGGGCTACAGTCCATGGAGTGGCAGAGTCAGACATGACTGAGCGACTAAGCGCACACACATAAGACTGGGGCTCCTTGAGAGCAGGCACTGCGGCCCGATTGCCCGGCCCGATTGCCTGGCCTGATCAGTAGTGATTTGCTGTGTGAATGGGGTCAGTGGGAGGAGTTTATATAATCATTTCCTACAGCATCTAACGTGGGGCTGCAGAAGTGGGGATACTGCCTCCCTCTCCCAAGGACTCAGCGCCCTTAGAACCCCCCTCCACCTCCTTCCAGACCTGGAAAAGCCGCATTCAGGGTGAGGAGGGAGTCAGGCTGTGGGCAAAGGGAGGCCCTCAGTATAATCCCTGACTTAAGAGAGAGAGGAGGTATGCCGGCCCCCTCCCCGCCCCCTGCTCCAGGGACACAGCTCGGCTGCCAGCAGAACCGACCAGGAACCCATTTCTTCTCACCCAGCTCCGACCTCCGTCCAAGTCGTGCTCAGCCTGAGGCCGAGCCCACGGGCCGTCCTCGACCTGGACCCAGCTCGCCTCACTCTGCCTGTCGCTCACCACCTTCCCAACTGCCTCGCCCTCTTGGTCTCTAACTCAGGGGGACCGTGTTTCCCCCAGGGGAACTTTGGCAATATCTGGAGACCTTTTGGTTGTCTCAGCTGGGGGGATGTTATGGGCATCCAGGGGTAGAAGCCAGGGGTGCGGCTAAACACCCTACAATGCACAGAGTAGACCCACAACAACAACACAGCAACAATCTGGCTCACAACGTCAGCGGTGCCTACCATTACAATTAGGGCAGCTCACCCAACGGGAAAGTGCCTCATTTTACAGGTAGAGCGGCCGGGGCTCAGAAAAGCTGTCTAAGCTGCCCAGTGCCACACAGGTTATAAGCCAAGAACCACGGTTCAAGCTCAGTCCTGTCTGACGCTGAACTTTGGGCTCATTTCACTGCCCCACATAGCAGGCCTACGAACAGAGAAGGTCCCTCCCCCAGAGGAAGGACAGCGAGGACCCCACCCTGGGTCCTCTGGTGGCTTGGCCTCTTGGGCACAGTCAGATCAATAGGAGCTGAAGATCCAGTTTTCCACCCAAAGTAAAACCCTCAGTCCTTAGAGGTGGGGTCTAGACCCCCGGGAGTTCTGGAAGAGAAACACAAATGCACGTGTGTACACACACCCAGGACAGGCCAGGAAGGCAGGTAAGGAGTCCCGTGAAAGTTTCCAACATCTGAGCTTTGATTCACACCGATCGCAGTCTATGCTTCAGATCTCCTTGTGTGACTTTGTGACCTTGTGCCCCGCACGCGCCTTGACCTCTCTGAACTCCCAGATCCGTCTGGTGCGGCTCATCCCTCCCACCACCCAGAGCTTTAGAGGAGCAGCAAGGGGGCAGGAGACCCCAGACCCGCCTGGCAGCACCTCCCTGAGTTTCACGGTCTGCACGGTGTCCACTCATGTTCCCATCCAGCAGTGGGGTGTTGAGGCGGGGGGTTGGCTAAGGTGACCTCAGCACAGCTCTTCCCTCGGGTGAGCTGCACCCTAACCCCGTAGGCCCTCCTCCTGTCCCCACCCCGCCCTCTCTGGCAGCCCAGCAGCTCACCCCTGTGTCTGTCTGCAGAGATCTCCCTGGATGTGGACGCAGACCGGGACGGCGTGGTGGAGAAGAACAACCCAAGAAAGGTACCTCACTCCCAGGGCAGGCGGCCCTGAATGGGGGCTTCTCGGGCTGGAGCCCCAGGCTGGGGCCTGCAGGCAGCCTCGGTCCTCCCAGGGAACTTCGACAACTCTCACTTTACAGATGAGAAGACAAGTTCCCAGACACACACACACCATTGACAGAGTTCACCGAGGAGCAAGCTCCTTAGAGGAACAGCCACGGAGCTGGTCCCCAAGTCTCAGTGGCCCATCCAGAGGGTGGGGACACCCAGTTCATGCAGTTGGTGTAAAGGATGAATGTCCTGCCACAGAGGAAGTGCCGCCAAAGCATTTGCTCTTATTGTTTTGCCTTTTTGGGGTTTTTTTGGCCATCAGGAGCAGAAGATTGCAATAATCATTCCCAATTCAAGGCATGTCATCTCTAATGATGCATGCACATCCTCTTCCTGGTTTTGTTTATTCATTTATTTGTTCTTCTGGACTTCCCTAGTGGCTCAGACCGTAAAGAAACCGCCTGCAGTGTGGGAGACCTGGGTTCGATCCCTGGGTCAGGAAGATCCCTTGGAGGAGGGCCTGACAACCCATTCCAGTATTCTTGCCTGGAGACTACCATGGACAGAGGAGCCTGGCAGGCCCCAGTCATGGGGTCACAAGAGTCGGACACGACTGAGCACATTTGTTCATTCATCTATTCTCCTCGATCCTACATTCCTCACTCCCATTCTGCTCCCCTGCAAAGGACCACTTGAATGATTTTAACATGTCAGTTTCCGTTCTTGTGATTCTTGCGAAACATGCGGTGTGGTCAGGGTGTGTGTATTTTTAACTTGTGCAGACGGCGTTGTGTTCTCCAAGTCGTTTTCCTCACCCCCGTTTTGTTTTGTTTTTAATTGAAGGAAATGGCTTTACAGTGTGTGTTGGCTTCTGCCGTACTTCAGCATGAGCCAGCCACAGGTATAGATGCCACCCCTCCCTCCTGAACCTCCCTCCCCCTCCCACGCCTTCCCACCTCTCCAGCCCTGGTTTGAGTTCCCTGAGTCGTGCAGCAACCCCCCACAGGCTGTCTAGTTCACGTGTGGTAGTGTGAATCTCACCCCAGTTTTAAGTTCCGCTGGTTTTGCTCTGTGCACATCTGGGCTTCTGTTTTCTATTTTCTGCTCTTCTAGAGCACTTAGATGTTTGCCATGGGCATACATTACTTTTATAATAACAACCTGTAGCCTGGTTTAAATTATATGGAGATGGATACTTTAAAGAGTAAGTAAATACAGCCCAGTGAGACGCCTGGGGCCAGGCAGCCAGCTCCAAACTCTCCAGGCGCCTCTGGGGGCTCCTCGGGGCTGTAGGGGAGCCCGCTCCCCGCGGTTCCTGGTTGGGAGGGGGCGTCCGCCCAGCCCCGCCTTCCTGAGGCCGAGTCAGCCCCACAGATCTGTGCCCAGTGTCTGCAGCCACACCACGGCAGGTCCCAGGGTGCCCCTGCTTCCCCCGAGGAGCTAGGGGGGGTCACCCAGCCCCTGTGGCCCTGGACTTACCCTGACTTCCTTCATCTGGGCCAGTGCAGTTTAATGTCTTCTTCATTCATCTCGTAAATACCAACGTTATTGAAGTATGGTTGGTTTACAGTGTTGTGTTAGTTTCCGCTATACGGCAAAGTAACTTGGATCCACCTGTATGTTCTTTTTCATGTTCTTCTCCATCGCGGTTTCTCGCAGGATGTGAATACAGCGCCCTGTGCTAAGCAGTCAGACCTTGTGGTCTAGCCTCCCTGTACATACTAGTCTACGTGTGCAAATCCCAAATCCCCAGTCCTCCCGCCCACCACCTCGGCGACCACAAGCCTGCTCTCTGTATCTGGGAGTCTGTTTTTGTTTTGTAGATGTGTTCATTTGTGTCGTATTTTAGATTCCACATATAAATGGTATCACTGGTGTTTGCCTTTCTCTTTCTGACTTACTTCACTTCGTTTGATAATTTCTAAATCATCCGTGTTACTGTAAATGGCATTGTTTTGTTCTTTTAGTGGCTGAGTAATATTCCATTGTGTGTGTGTTCCACACCCTCTTCATCCATTCGTCGCTGGTGGACGAGTAGTTGTTTTCAATGTCTTGGCGACTGTGACCAGTACTGCGGTGAACATGGTGGGCCTATATCTTTTCATATTACGGTTTTGTCTGGGAATATCTCCAGGTGTGGGACTGCTGGATCATGTGGCAACTCTATTTTTAGTTATTTGAGGAACCTCCGAACTTTTCTCCACAGTGGCTGCCTCAGTTTACATTCCCACCAACAGTTCCCTTTTATCCACACCCCCTCCAGCATTTGTTATTTGCAGACTTTTTAATGATGGCCATTCTAACCAGTGTGAGGTACCTCGTTGTTGTTTTGATTCATCCCATAAATATTTTTTCAACATCTCTTATGTTTCAGGACTGGGTCAGGCCTGGGGGATGCTGAGAGAAGGAGAGACAGGCAGCCCCTGCCGTCAGGGAGCCTGCAGCCCAGGAGGGATTGGGGGGGGGGGGGCATGTTAAATGAAGAGTGACTCTGGCGGCGGTTTCATCACAGTTGTCCTGAGTCCGCCCCAGAAGGAACATGTACAGTGTCGTATATGTGAACCCAGGGAAAGCTGCTTTGGTCTAGAATATCAGAGAGGCTTCCAGGAGGAAGGAGTGGTTATGCTCTGTGACCAGAAGGAGGGGTGGAGTTCGCCAGGTGAAGCAAGACAGGACCACTTTCCAGGCAGAGGGACCAGCACGCGAACGCTTGAGCTTGGAGTCTTCTGGGAGCCGGGAGGCGGCCAGCGAAGGGGAGGCAGACAGAAAGAGAGTCCGAGGTGGGCAGGTCTCACAGGGGCCCACCTCCCATGGTGAGGGCCAGGAGCTTCATCCCGAGTCAACGGGAGGCCCCTGACAAGGCGTGAAGCAGGGAAGCAATGCGATCCGGTTGGAGTTTGTCCTAATATCACTCTGGCTGCAGTCTTGAAAAGGGATCACCTTACAGGTCCCACTGGGAGCACTCAGAGCAAGTTTGAAAATGGCCGGGAATCTGTTCACCCAAGAACCCTGAGCCCCTCTGGGTACGTCTCTTTTCCTTCCAGTGTTATTGAGATATAATTGATGTATATCACTGTGTATATTTAAGGTATACAGCAGGATGGCTTTATTTATTTATTCAGGCTGCCTTGGTTGCAGCACTCGGGATCTTTGTTACATGCGTGGGCTCCCTAGTTGTTACATGTGTGGACTCCCTGGTTGTGACGTGTGGTCTCCCTAGTTGTGGCGTGTGGGCTCTGTGGCTCACAGCCTAGTGATCTGACTCACAATCATCACAAGATGCTCACCGCACTCAGCTCCGCCATCATCTCACACAGATGCAGAGCTGTTGTTGCTCAGTCACTCAGTCATGTCCGACCCTCTGCGACCCCATGGACCGCCGCATGCCAGGCTTCCCTGTCCTTCGCCATCTCCTGGAGTTTCCTGAAACTCATGTCCATTGTTTGGGTGATGCCATCCAACCATCTCGTCCTCTGTTGCCCCCTTCTCCTCCTGCCCTAAATCTTTAGAAGTAGAAAAAAAGTTTTCCTTCTGCTGGAAACACTTAAGGTTTCCTCTCTTCACAGCTTTGACTTGTAACATACAGCAGTGTTTGCCTCTCTCTGACTTATTTCACTTAGGGACATCCATGTTGTTGCAGATGGCAAGATTTTATTTGTTTTTGTAGTTGAGTACTATTCCATTGTGTATATGTACTACGTCTTCACTATCCATTCATTATTGATGGGCACTTAAGTTCCTTCCATATCTTGGCTATTGTAAATAATAGTGCAATAACATAGGAGTACATATATCTTTTCTAATTTCTGTTTTTGTTTTCTTCAGATAAAGACCTAAGAGCGGAATTTCTGGATCATATGGAAGTTCTATTTTTAATTTTTTGGAGGAATCTCCACACTTTTTTCCACAGTGGCTGCACAAATTTACATTCCTACCAACAGTGCACAAGGGTTCCCTTTACTCCACATCCTCGCCAGCACCTATTACTTGTTGCCTTTTGTTGTGATAGCCGTGCTGACAGGTGTGAAGTATTTCACTGTGGTTTTTATCTGTATTTCCCTGGTGACTAGAGATGTTGAGCATCTTTTCACATGCATGTTGGCCATTTGTATATCTCCTTTGGAAAAAATTCTACTCAGCTTCTCTGTCCATTTTTAAAATCAGGTTGTTTTTTGACCTTGAGTTCTGTGAGTTCTTTGTATATTTTGGGTACTAACCCCTGATCAAGCATCTGTTACAAATATCTTCTCCCATTCAGTAAGCAGCTCTTTTTGTGTTGTTGATAGTTTCCTTTGTTCAGCACAAGCTTTTTAGTTTGACGTGGTCCTGTTTGTTGGTTTTGCTTCTGTTGCACGTGCCTGAGGAGCTATCCAAAAAACCCGTTACTAAGACTGATGGCACAGAGCACTCCGCTTGTGTTTCCTTCCAGAAGTTTTCTGGTTTCCAAGCTTACATGTAAGCCTTTATTCTAAGTTTATTGTTGTGTATGGTATTTGTAAGAAAGAAGCCCAGTCTGATTGTTTTGCACGTAGCTGTCCAGGTTTGCCCAGCACTCTCTGTTGAAGACGCTGTCATTTCCCCGTGTAGTCTTGCCTCCCCTGTTGAGGACTGGTGACCCGTGTAAGTGTGACTTCACTTCCGGCTCTCTGTTCTGTCTGTTCATCTCTGTGTGTGTCTTTGTGCCCTCACCACACCACTTTGATCACCGTAGCTTTGTCGTATGGTCTGCAGTCAGGGCTTGTGTTGCCTTCCCTCTGGGTACCTTAGAGCCGTCATAAAACGTCTGCCTGTCCATTTCTCTGGCTGTCTCACCGTGTCTCCCCCGCCCCACTCCAGGCAGGGGCACACCAGATGTGAGGCTCGTAATGCCTGAGTCAGCCTTCTGTATCTGTCTCTCGGTCACTGTCCATCCCCACCCTGAACCCGCCTTTGGTGCTAACCCTGACCCTCTCCAGGCATCAGACACAGGACTCGTGTTCGTCACAGCTGCCCCCGTGGCTGCTCCTGAGTCTCGCCCTGGGCTGCCTCCCCAGTGTCCTGTGGGGTCTGCACTGAGGCTGGGAACACCTGCTGAAGTAGAGGAAACAGTGCTGACCTCTCTCCTCACCAACGCAGGCATCCTGGACCTGGGGCCCTGAGGGCCAGGGGGCCATCCTGCTGGTGAACTGTGACCGAGACACACCCTGGCTGCCCAAGGAGGACTGCAGTGATGAGAAGGTCTACAGCAAGGAAGGTGCGCGGGTTCTGCACTCGGGGCTGGGAGGAGGGGCAGGGAGGGGCAGGGGGACACTCACGCCAAGTCCTGGGCAAAGGGGCAGGCAGGTGTGACCTTGGCTCTCCTGAGGATTGGACTCAGGTATCCACTCTTGCTAAGAACAGATGACAAAACTATCAATACCATTCGGTTGGACTGGAACCACACTTTCTACGAAGTCGCATGTATGTTACAAAATGGAGCAGAAGGATGTTCCAGATGTGTTATGGGAGGTCATCTGTGATATTGAAGATAGCAACTAGTTTTTATGCTTTTCTATAGTTTCCATAATATATACGTTTGGGGTTTTCTTTGTCCTGATTACAAAAGTAACAGGCCAGCATTCCAGCCACAATTCTCCTTTGTTTTGTTTTGTTTTAATTGAGATAGGGTTGACAGACAGCACTGTCTTAAGTCTAAGGCACACAGCGTGGTGATTTGATTCTCATACATCATGGGGTATCACAAGAAGTTTAGTAAACACCCATCATCTCATATAGGCACAAAATTAAAGAAATAGAAGAAAATTCTTGAGAGGAGACCTCTTAGGATTGACTCTCTTAACGACCTTCACGTGACACATGCAGCAGTGTCTGTGAGATTAGTCGTGTTGTTCCTCATGGCCCCGATGACTGATAACTGGAAGTTTCCACCTCCCGAGTACCTTCATCCAGTCCCCCCGCGCCCCAGAGCGGTTCTCTCAGTTCTAACCTCCTCTTGCCGCCCCCAGACCTGAAGGACATGTCCCAGATGATCCTGCGGACCAAAGGCCCCGAGCACCTCCCCGCCGGCTACGAGATCGTCCTCTACATCTCCATGTCGGACTCGGACAAAGTGGGCGTGTTCTATGTGGAGAGTGAGTGTCCCAGCCGCCCTCCAGCGGCTCCTGCCCCTCGGGGAGCGCGCTCCACCCTCTAAGGCTCCCCAGGGCCCCTTAGTCATCACGGGGGCAGGTGGCGGAGAGTTCCAGGACTGGCCTCTTGGTAATGGACCAACCATCAGCCAGGGTCACCGTGGTCCTGTGAAGTCTGGGCCCCAAGGGCACTGCCTCTCCACCCTCAAGGAGTCAGCGGTGACAGAGTCACGGGGCCGGAGGAGCACCTCGTGAACCGGGGTAGGAAGGGCTTTGTGAGTCACCCTTCGCAGACTCACATCACCTTCATGACGCCTGAGGCAGGTGCCCACCCTCTCCCCTGGCCAGGTGTTTTCTGCTCATCTGGGACTTTCTGAAAATGAAAATCTGCCCCCAACTTTTTGTTTTTTTGGCACGCCAGGTCTTCATTGCAGCGTGGGGGATCATTAGTTTCAGCACATGGGCTCTGGTTCCCTGACCAGAGATCAATCCCGGGGCCCCTGCAGTGGGAGCATGAAGTCTCAGCCACTGGACCACCCAGGGAAGTCGCCCCCCGCCCCGACTTTGAAAGAGCCCCTGATGGTGCTGTGGGCACCCTCGAGGAGCAGACCCCTTGCTCATCTTGCCAAGGACAGGGTCCGGACCCCCGGTGTGGGAAACATGCTTCTGCGAGGGGCTAGCGCCGAGGCTGCCCGCTCTGTCTCGTTCCTTCTGTGACTGGGTGTTGAGCCCCTCTGTGCCGGGTGCTGGGTCAGCAGCAGGATCCATGGGTCAGCTCCCTGCCCTCAGGGAGGGGACGGCCTGTGAGGGAGACGTCGCGGGGAGAATGACGAGGCAAGGACACACAGTGAGTCGTAGGGGACAGCAGATGGAGGCGGGAGCCGCTGGCCTGGAGGGTCGGGGGGCCCCTCCAAGTGGGCGACGTCTGAGCCGAGACCCAGACCGGCCATGAGAAGTGCTGAGTGCTCAGTCGCTCAGTCGTGTCCAACCCTCTGCGACCCCATGGACTGCAGCCCGCCAGGCTCCTCCATCCATGGGGATTTCCCAGGCAAGAATGCTGGAGTGGTTTACCATGCCCTCCTCCAGGGGATCTTCCCAGCCCAGGGATCGAGCCGGGGTCTCCTGACAATGAGAAGGAACCAGCCATTCCTGAGCTGAGGGAAGAGTGTTGCAAGCAGAGGGAACCGTGCGTGCAAAGCCCAGAGGAGGGAACCGGTTTGGAGCACTAGGGGAGCAGACAGCAGACCACAGCTAGGGATGTGTTGGAGTCAAGGTCAGCGAACTGGGCAGGGGCCAGGGCAGAGAGACAGCTTGGATTGACTCTTAAGTGCAGCAGAAAGCCATTAGAGACTTTTAAGCAAGTGACTGTCAACCTCTGATTTATGTGTTAAAAAGCTCTCTCAGCAAAATAGTTCTCTTTGCGATTTGCCGTGGTGCGGGGTGGAGCTGCCCCGCGTGCCCATCCCTCCAGGAGCCTGGGGTCTCCTAGCTCTGGAATCCACCTCGGAACAGGCACACTCAGAACTGGGGCAGGTCCCAGTGGCCCCGGACCCTCACCTCCGGGAGGGGTTTTGCCAGAACTGCAGTGGACAGCTGCCACCTGAAGCCTGTCCTCCTGATCCGCCCCGGGATCGGGCAGTGACCTCCGCGGGCTGGAAGGTCCCCAGTCAGGCCGGCTCCACAGCCCCAGGGGGCCCGAGCCAGTGCTGTTTACCCCATGCAGGCCGGGGTTGCCACAGCGGGTGGGGCTGCTGGCCGGGGCGGGAGGGGTGCGGGCAGCCCCCGAGGTCACATTGTGACACTTGGCCTGCTGCTTCCGGCGGCCCCTGGCCGCGACCTGGAGGCCTTTCCGAGGGAGGCGGTAGACTGAGGTCTGGCTCGTGATTACCTCTGTCCCCACGCTGTCTTCCGAGCTGGGCCCTGAGCAGACAGGAGCCACCGCTGGGAGCGCTGTGCCGCGCCCTCCCCAGGCTGTGTTATCAGGTTGCCATATCGTGGTGGGGGCACGCCTCATGGACACAACGATGAGCCCAGGAGAGTCCGTCTCCCCCAGAACCGAAGCCCTGGGTCGCAACAGCTTGAGGTCTCTGTCAAACTCCAAGTGCGCCGTGGGTGAGGCTGTGTGCTGTTACACGAATGTCACGTGTCCCTCATGTTCCTCAATGGCCGGGGGCTGGGCTGGGGGCTCAGGGACCCTGAGAGGGGTTCTGGAGCCAAGGCGTTCAGATCCTGGGTGTGGGCAAGTCTCCTCAGCAGGCCAGGCCTTGGGTGCCTCATGTGGGATGTCACGCGGGGCTCAGGAGAGGCCTGACTGTCCCCCCTGGAGACAGAGATCAAATAAGAAATGTGTCAGCACTCAGTAGCCAGTCCGTGGAACGCTCCCCATAGATGACACTTGCTTCTTTCAGGGGGTTGTTATTGTGATCATTAATTACAGTCATTGACGTAGACAGGCGTCCCCACTGCTGTTAGGAAGACCCAGGAGTGTGTACCCCAGCCTCGGATTCTGCCCTCGGGTCTCAGAGGTCAGCACCTGACTTCTTTCTGCAAGGCTGCAGTGACCAGCTTGTCCCAGTTTGCCCAGGACTTTCCTGGTTTTTGCACTAAAAATCCCTCATTCTGAAAAACCCCCTCTATCTCGGGCAAACCAGGACAGTCGATCACACTATCAGAGAGTCTCCTTGGGAGGTGGAATGACTCCAGACTGACCGGAAGGGTGATGGCACGTGCCAGCCTGCGGGCCAACGCCTGGGGCTAAAGAGAGGTCAGGGTGCCCGGCGGGGCCAGCCCGAGGCGCGTGGGCCGCGCCATAGAGGGGCATTGTTGGTTCCTGCAGGGGGAGCTGGCCACGCGGAGGCAGGCCTGCGTCCAGCTGGAGATGGGAGACAGGGGAAGGAGGCTCCGGGGACAGTGGCTGATTGTTCCCACCGAGTGATCGATCTGCCCGGAGCTGGCCCGAGATACTGCGGGCCACAGACAGAAAAGACTACACGCAGATGGGCCAAAACACGTCCTTCTACCCCACCCAGCTCCCCTGCCAGAGCCCCACCCTCCCAGGCCAAGGGGGTGCCCACACGCACAAACATCCCACCTAGCTGCCCCGAGCTGTGGGAAAGTTCCGGAGCTTTCTGAAAAGACAGGTCAGCTTCATGGCCTGAAATCACTTTCCCAGCATCAGTTCAAGTGCAGCCTGGGACACGTGGTTATGGGAGGCCCTGGGTCCCTGGGGGAGAATTGTTCTTCATGATGCAGAGCCATCTGGACCTCCTTGGTGGTTGGGACACAGGGTACGTGTCTTTTCTGCGTGAGAAGGATGTCACCTTTTGCACTGAGCTGTGAGGAAGCCCTTGGGACACGCAGTGTCTCGGTCTGTCTTCCTCATTTCTTGGGCCCACCCACAGAAAGGGAGGTGAGGTGTTTTTTCTTTGCCTTCTATTCCTGAACCATTCAACGAGAAGGTCATGAGTTTTTCAGTAAAGGGTCTGCCGACACATTCACAGGTTCTCATACAGTAATGCCGGTGGGCCCCAGCTGTGTAACCACTCATTACCCCTGGTTACCAAGCTTGCCTCAGTTCCTAATGCTGCGTCATTTTATCTTGCGAGGACCCTGTGGCAGAAGTGTTACTGTTCCCATTTAACAGATGAATAAACTGAGGCTCAGGAAGGTTAAGTGAATTCCCTGGGGTTTTGCAGCTTGAAAGCCAAAGAGGTACTTGAACCCGCATCTCTCTGACTCTGAAAGTCATAACCACTAAGGTAACCCGCCCTCAGAGAGATGTATGTATAACCAGGATCTAATTGAGCGCCTTGTCCTACGTGAGGCGCCATCCTGAGCCCAGGCTTCACTGGTTCCTCTGTTCATTTTGCGTGTTTTAATCAAGCGCCCTATCCATGCTATTCTAGTCACCTGTTGTAGCCCTCAGGTGCCTGCTCATTAATCGTTCCCTTTGTTCTTGACGACAGTACTAAGCTGAGCCTGACTCTGCCCTTCCAGCTCTGCAGGGCATAAAGAAACTTCTCCTGGAGCTGCATAGGGTCCTACCTCCGTGTGTTTGGCAATGCAAGTATCCCGTCTCCTTGCTGTGCCCACTTCTGCCGCCCCCAAGGGCATCTCAAAGGCTGCCTTTCTCCGCTCAAATGCCTCCCAACCCCCTCCCTTCCTCTGCCTCCCAGTAACCCCTCAGGCTCACTCACTGCAGAGCTCTACCATGATGCTTCCCTCATCTGTGCGATCTTATTATCAGCTGAGCCTTTCGGGGGTCCGCTTCTTGACTCTCTCTGTCTCCCCCAGAGGTCCTTGCCCATGTGGTCAGAGAGCAGTGACTCAGTATATACGCTCTGAGTTGGCCTGAAGGCTCTCCCATACAGAGTGACGTGGGAGCATTGGTGCATTCAGTAGATGTTTATCAAACACAACCTGCGCTGGGCCCGGCCGGGCCTGTCTCGGCCATCGCGCAGGTGACAGGCTCTGGGGGACAACAGCTGAACACTGAGATCATGTCCGTTTAACGGCTGGGACAGGGAAGGCTGGGGGTACAGTCGCTGCAGACAGAGCCCCTGGCTTGGTCTCTGGGGGATCTGGGCGCAGTTCCCAGAAGCGACACATCAAGGCCTGAAAGGAGGGAGACAAGTGTTCTAAGCAGAGGGAACAGCGCTGCAAGGAGCCAGGAGATTTCAGTAGCCTAGGAGCGTGGGAGAAACCGGCCTTTCCTCCCAGCCACAAACGTGTGCAACCAGGAAAAAAAAGAATGCACCGCGAGAGACCCGCATGCTGATATGGCTTTCTCTATACGGAGGGGAATTGAGGGCACAAGTGGGTGTTTTCTTCATATAAACGGGAGGAGAGGGTGGGGATAGAATCAGGGATCTGAGTCCCAGCTCAGCTGTGCACTGGCTATAAGACTCCAGACAAGCCATTCTCCCTCTGGGACTCCGTTTCCTCCTGTGTGAAATGGGAACAGGAACTCCCTTCTTCGCCACCGCTGGCTGCCCAGTCCTCAGCTTCTCTCATTTCTTGTCTCCTTCCCGGGGCAAGCTCACTCACGTTATAGCCGAGGAGGCCGGACCCAGGGAGGGCGTCTGGTTCGGGGCCACAGGGCTAGGGTGCGGCAGGCACGACGACCAGGCCGCGGCCCTTCTGCCCGCTTGTGCTTCCTCTCTGCGTCTAGAGGACAAGGGGCTTTGCTGTCGCACCCCCATCAGTGATCCCGCCCCACGGTCGGCTGGGGGAGCTGGGCCTGACCTGGATCCTTCTTCCTCCAGACCCCTTTTTCGGCCAGCGTTACGTCCACATCCTGGGCCGGCGGAAGCTCTACCACACGGTCAAGTACACAGGCGGCTCCGCGGAGCTGCTGTTCTTCGTGGAAGGCCTGCGTTTCCCCGACGAGGGATTCTCAGGCCTGGTCTCCATCCACGTCAGCCTGCTGGAGTACATGGCCGAGGTGAGGGCCGCCGCCGGGAGGGGCTCCCGGGGGCTGGAGCGGGCTCCCCTTGGAGGAAGTCCAGGTTTGGAGATCTAAATGCTCCCACCACCCGCACACATCTGCCAGGGTCCTCCGCTCCGCCCCGGGGTCCTCCTCACTGTACCTCCTCCACAGGATGGTCTTCGGGTGTTTCTCTGACCTCACGCCTATCCCCAGGTCTGCCTGCTCCCTGAAGTGAGTGTGTGAGTGTGTGTGAGTGTGTGTGTGAGTGTATGTGTGTGTGTGAGAGTGTGTGTGAGAGTAAGTGTGAGTGTGTGAGGGTGTGTGAGTGTGTGAGTGTGTGTGTGAGAGTGAGTGTGTGTGTGAGAGTGTGTGTGTGAGTGTGTGTGTGTGAGAGTGTGTGTGAGTGTGAGTGTGTATGTGTGTGTGTGTGAGAGAGAGTGTGTGTGTGTGAGTGTGTGTGAGTGAGAGTGTGTGTGTGTATGAGTGTGTGAGTGTGTGTGTGTATGTGTGTGAGTGTGTGTGTGTGAGTGTGTGTGTGTGTGCTCAGTCACTCAGTCGTGTCTGGCTCTTTGCGACCCCGTGGACTGTAGCGAGGTGCCCAGAGCAGAAACAGGAAGGCCGAGTCTGGCTCGATTATCACGTGAGCTGACTTCAGGAAGAAAACTGGGATGCAACAAGATCCAAGATCAGACGTTAGTTGAGGAGCCAGGCTCCTCTATCCACGGGATCTCCCAGGCAAGACTATCTGGAGTGGGTTACCGTTTCCTTCTCCAGGGGATCTTCCTGACCCAGGGATCCAACTTGCGTCTCCTGCACTGGCAGGCAGATTCTTTACCGCTGAGCCACCCAGGAAGGCCGCATCGCTGTCTAGGGTGGGCGTAGCTCTGGGCACAGGGGCCCAGCGGTTAGCACGAGGAGCCAACTAGGCCATGTGCGTGTGCCCTGTTCTTCCCTCCCTAACTGGCCCCGCACCCTCGCTGTGGGCGCTGCCGACTCTGACCACAGGCTGAACCCCAAACCCAGTCCCGAACCACGTGCCCTCCCTGCGGCCAGACGTCTCCCACACCCGCGCTCCTGGTTTGCAGGAACTGAGCGGGGAGGCGAGTACCCGCCCCCTCGGGGAGCGGTGCCCCCAGCCTAGGCTGCGTCCCACCCGTAAGGACCTCTCACCAAAACTGCAGCCCCGGAGCCCTGGCTCTCAGGCCCCCTCTGCTCAGATAGAGGGAGGCCCGGCTGCCCCTCAGACACGACCTTGCTCCTTTGCTTCGCCTCTAGACCACTTCGAGGCGAGATGCCGTGGGCTCCGCCGCAGGCGAAGCTGGGCCTCCGGGTTGCGAGAAGCGGCTCGAGTCAGGCTGCCCGGGTCTGAGCCCGCGAGACGCTGGGCAAGTGAGCTGACCCTGCGTGCCTCGCTGCCCCCACCTGGAAAATAGAAATGACAAATGCTTCTGTTTCCTGGGGTGACTGCAAGCATCCAAGCTTGTTCCTCATTCACAAAGTGCTCTCGAGTCGCTGGGAGGAGGGAAAGGCAGAGAAAACGGTGATAACGAGACGGGGTGGGGAGGGGCTGCTCCTACACCCCCAGTGCCTACAGCACCTGGTCCTCAGGGTCTCAGAGCGGCCCCTCCAACAGACACCAGCAAAAGGCAGACCCGTGCGGGAAAGGCCACCCCCATGCTTCCCGCCAAGGGCAAGACACGGTTTCCTGTAGCTTTCCAAAACCAGCTATGCAAAGAAATCTTATCTCATCTTCTCTCAGGTTCCAGGCAAGCTTCCCGAACCTTTCCTTAAAGAGAAATCTGGACAGAGCAAAATTTCCCCCAGTAACGTTAAAATGCTCACATGTAGAAAAGACCAAGATACCTAGAGTAAACACAGAGGAAAGCCGGGTCTGACTCAGTCATCACATGAGCCAATTTCGGAAAAGAACTTTGATGCAACGAGATCAGATAGTGGTTGAAATTGGACTCAACGGCCAGACTGTTTGGGTTTAAATACAGGCTTGCCCCCTTCCTGATCACTTGACCTTGGACAGCTGTGTACAGTTTGTGAGTCAGAGGTCTGTGACTTGGTTTTCCCACCTACAAAACAAGGATTAAAATAGTATCTACCCTTTAGTATGGCAAAAGTGAAGTCTCACCTGTCAAAACAGGACCTGGCATACAGTAAGCGCTCAGTAATGTACTACTATTGGGAAGGATTGCGGGCAGGAGGAGAAGGAGGCAGCAGAGGATGAGACGGTTGGATGGCATCACTGCCTCAATGGATGTGAGCTTGAGTAAGCTCCAGGAGATAGTGGAGGACAGAGGAGCCTGGCGTGCCGCAGTCCATGGGGTTGCAGAGAGTGGGAGACAACTGAGCTACTGAACAGCAATTACTGGTCTCCCTGTGTGGTTAGACAGCAGGGAAAAGCACCCTGACAAGACTGACCTCTGCTCTCCCACGCCCAGGCGATCCCTCTGACGCCCATCTTCACAGACACGGTGACGTTCCGCATCGCTCCATGGATCATGACCCCCAACATCCTGCCTCCCGTGTCGGTGTTTGTGTGCTGGTAAGCGGTAGGCACAGTGCAGACGGGAAGGGCGGCCAGGGCTGAGGCTTCAGGAGCGGTCGTGCCTGTTACTTCTCAGCTGTGTGACCTCGAGAAACTCACTTGACCTCTCTATGCCTCTGTTTCTCTGAGACAGTGACATCACAGAGCCCCTGCGAGGATTAAGTGGGATGAAGCAGGCAGAGAATTTGTCAGGGTCCTGGCACAGAGTTCTTCTGTGCTCTAAAATGATAGCTCCCTTTTCTTTCCCGTATCTTTTGGGCCCTTGCCATATAGTAGGGAACCCTCCTCTGTGACGGATATCCAGCAGCTTTTCACTGAGCGTGTCATGTGCCAGAGGCCCCGTGAGACGAGGAGCAGGCGATGCTGGCCACACGCCCTGTGTGGTGAGCCATCCCCTGCCTCTGGGTCAGCTCAGCTGTTCTTGGAAACCTGGGAGCCAGAGGTGGAAGGCTTTCGGGAAGCGGGGTGAGAGTTCCCCTCCTCGCTTTGTCTGTTCGTGACCCTGGCAGACACTGCAGGAAGGGCTGAGTTTGCGCGGCCCTTGACTCCAGCAGCCTCTGCACCGGTGAGCACAGAGGGGCTTCATCTGCCCCTCAAGGCCTCCCCCGTGGCGGGCCTGTGCCTCCTCACCCTCCCTCCTGCCTCTCCCTCTTGCCCACGCTCCTCAGCATGAAGGACAACTACCTGTTCCTGAAAGAGGTGAAGAACTTGGTGGAGAAAACCAACTGCGAACTGAAGGTCTGCTTCCAGTACATGAATCGGGGAGACCGCTGGATCCAGGTGAGGCCCCCCAGGCTGGGAAGGATGCAGCTCAGGACTCAGGCCAGAAGAGGCGGCTTAGTGTCAGCACCCTGGCACCCAGCTGCTCCGCACGTGTGAATTCTATGCCAGATCACACGTGTGCATGTGCACAGGGTCTAAACACGCCCGGCGACTCACTGCAGCTTCTCAGAGGAGCAGAAGGCCGTGAAACAAACGAAACGCCCGTCCTCGGGGGAAGGGGGCGGCCGTAGGACTGGATGGCCTCTCTGTGGAGTACTAGACGACAGAACGAAGCCAAACTGTAAATGCAGCAGGGCTCTCAGGTTAAAGTGTTCCTTGCAGGAAGATGTACACAGGATGCTTCCAGTTATGTTTTAAAGTGGGGTCAGTGAGTGCAGGCACACGGGGGTCGTGCAGAGACTGAGGGCTGTGTAAGAAACCACGGCCATCGTGTGCGTGGGGGGGACTGGGCAGGCCGGCTGGAGTTCCCCGGGGACCCCCTGGGCTCACGGGTGGCTCTTCCCGCTGTGCCCACAGGATGAAATCGAGTTTGGCTACATCGAGGCCCCGCACAAAGGCTTCCCCGTGGTGCTGGACTCCCCCAGAGATGGAAGCCTGAAGGATTTCCCAGTGAAGCAGCTCCTGGTGAGAGGCTGAGGGCCGCCTTGCAGGATGGGGTCGGGGCACAGCCCTGGGACTGTGCTACAGGGCAGAGCAGCAGGGAGGCCTCAGGCACCCCTCTGTCCCCGGGACTCTCCAGGCAAGAACCCTGGAGTGGGTTGCCGTTCCTTCTCCAGGGGAATCTTTCTGACCCAGGGATGGAACCTGGGTCTTCTGCATTACCGTCTGAGCCACCTGGGAAGCCCCTTGGCAAATTAGCCTGTTGCGTCCATCTTCTCATCTGCAGAATGGGTCATTGGGATAGTAACCTCTAACATCCGTTCCGGCTCTCATAACTGCTGCCTTTCCAAAACGGGGAAGTGCGAGCTGTGGCAGGCAGAGACCTGCCCCTGCCCCCACCTCCAACTTGCAGCAAAATACGTTTCAGGGAGGAAAATTATAAGCGATTGTTGAAAAGCATGGTTCCAACTTCAAAGCTCATTAAGGCTGTGATTTTTCAGTTCATGAGTTTTTTAAAAAAGGCAATCTAACCCCCACCCTTGATCCTAGAGGTCATTACCGCTCTCCTTTTATGCCTTCAACAACCAGCTGAATGAGGACAGAACCAGAATCAGTCTTCTCTGTCCTGACCTTCTGCCCTGGACAGGCAGGGGAGCTTGGATGGAGCATAACATGTAGGTTAGGGGTCTTTCCCAAGGTACCATGCAGGACAGCCTCCCATGAGACATCAGAGCTGCTCAGAGGCAGCCCTTCACCAAGTCCACACCTGCTGCTCGAGAACATTCACTAACATCGTCCCCTCATCACAGGGAGATGGCAGAGCCAGCGGTGTGAGCACACAGCTCTAGAACGCCACATGGAGCTGGCCTTGAGTCCCGTTTCCACCCCTTAGCAGCAGCATGACCTTGGGCAAGCAACAACCTCCTCAAGCCTCAGTTTGCTCATCTGTGAGATGGGGATCGAAACAGTACCCACCTCACAGACTTGCTGCGAAGACTGAAGGCGTGATCTAAGACGCCCGCGCTGCTCCCGACACAGTGACTATCATTAGCTGCTATTCTGGCTCTCATTCCACGGCCCTGGACACTGTCCTCGGTGCAGACTGTCCATGTCCTCCAACACGAGGGGCAGTCAAACCGGTCAGCAGGTGCCACAGGCCTGAGGACCGGGGCCTCTCAGATCCTGTTCTCACCTTCTCCCCGGCTCACCACCTGCCTCCAGGCTGGCCTGGCACCAGTGCCCTGGGCTGCATTGTTCCTGGAGGCCCGGGCCAAGCCCGGCTCTGCTCTGCGTGCCTGCCCGCCTGTGTGAGGCTGTAAAACCCCAGCTGCCCCAGCCTCTGGCAGATCACACCTTGCCGTCTGGGGCTCCCAGGAGGGAAAGCGCTAAGCTGCAGCCGCTCGCCCCTCTGGGCACAGCTGTCCCTTGAGCCTCTAAGCTGGGCCAGGATAAGCCATGTCTTCTCACTCTAAGATTTTTATTAGCAAGGATGTTTGTCAGACAAGCTTCGTTCCAGCCCCCAGTGCAAGCTCTCAAGCAAGATCCATACCTTTTTACCAAAAAAAAAAAAAAAATCATGAAAGGAAACTTGAAATTCAGGGCGTGGCAGCGGCTTCACCATCCTGCAACTCCAGTCTGTTCGAGCTCTGTGCCGAGGAGTCTGAGGCTGCATCTGGGCTCAGTGAACAAATGTGGTTGGTTGGGGAGGGGTCGAAACTATATATGTTACTTATCTGACGTTCTTGCACGTATTGGTCAGCTTTCACTTGGTAAGACTGTAGTAACAAACAGCCCCCATCCCTCAATAGCGAACATCAGCAAAGGTCCGTTTTTTGCTCGCATTAATAGAGGAATAGGCATGTCAATGGCACAAAACAAGGACCAGTCATGAAATCACCAGTGTCTTTCTGTGTCAATGGACAGGAGTTTGAGTAAACTCCAGGATTTGGTGATGGACAGGGAGGCCTGGCGTGCTGCAGTCCATGGGTCACAAAGAGTCAGACACGACTTAGCAACTGAAGTGACTCTCTGTGTTTAAGAAATCAAGACAGATGCAGAGGCTCAGATGTGTGCACGCACACACACACACTCATATTTACACTCATACCGACGTGCTCACAAACTGAGCCTCCGTGTGCCAGGCTGCTGCTCTTCAGCGGGAATAAGAAGCACATGGGTAACCCCCCGGAAGATGAGTGCTCACAGGGCCAGACCAAAGGTGGTGGAAAGTGGTCATCAGTGGGTGGCTGGGCTGGGACTAAGGGCTCCTGGCCACGGGGGACTAACCACGGGTGTGTGCCCCCTGCCCAGGGCCCAGATTTTGGCTATGTGACCCGGGAGCCGCTCTTTGAGCCTGTCACCAGCCTTGATTCCTTTGGGAACCTGGAAGTCAGTCCGCCAGTGACCGTGAATGGCAAGACATACCCCCTGGGCCGGATCCTCATCGGGAGCAGCTTTCCTCTGTAAGAGAAGGCAGGGAGGGGCTGGAGAAGTGGGGGGCGAGGTCAGGGGTTGGGGGGGGGGCTGGCAGAAGTAGGGGGCGAGGTCAGGGGTGGGGGAGGGGCTGGAGAAGTGGGGGGCGAAAGGTCAGGGTTGGGGGGCAGGGGCTGGCAGAAAATGGGGGGACAGTAGGTCAAGGGGTTTGGGGGGGAGGGGCTGGAGAAGTGGGGGGCGAGGTCAGGGGTGGGAGGGAGGGGCTGGAGAAGTGGGGGGCGAGGTCAAAGGGTTGCGGGAAGGGCTGGGAAAGTGGGAGCGAGGTCAGGGGTGGGGGAGGGCTGGTAGAAGTGGGGGCGAGGTCAGGGGTTTGGGGGGAGGGCTGGAGAAGTGGGGGCGGGTCAGGGATTGGGGGAGGGGCTGGAGAAGTGGAGGCGAGGTCAGGAGGTTGGGGGAGGGCTGGAGAAGTGGGGGGGGCGAGGTTTTCAGGGGTTGGGGGAGGGGCTGGAGCAAGTGGGGGCGAGGTCAGGGATTGGGGGAGGAGGGGCTGGAGAAGTGGGGGGCGAGGTAGGGGTTGGGGGAGGGGCTGGAGAAAGGGGAGGCCGAGGCAGGGGTTTGGGGAGGGGCTGCTCGAGAAGTGGGGGGCGAGGGTCGGGGTTGGGGGAGGGGCTGGAGAAGTGGGGCGGAGGCAGGGTTGGGGGAGGGGCTGGAGAAGTGGGGGGCGAGGTCGGGGGTTGGGGGGAGGGGCTGGGAGAAGTGGGGGGCGAGGTCAGGGGTTGGGGGACGGGCTGGAGAAGTGGGGGCGAGGTCAGGGGTTGGGGCAGGGGGGTGCTGGAGAAGTGGGGGGAGGTCAGGGGTTGGGGGGAGGGGCTGGAGAAGTGGGGGCGAGGCCAGGGGTTGGGGGCAGGGAGGGGCTGGAGAAGTGGGGGCGAGGCCAGGGGTTGGGGGGGTGGTTCTGTTGGGGCAGACTGGGTTGCTCAGACATGCAGTGATTGGCTGGGAGAATTAACCTCGCCCATGACGGACAAGATACAGACATTCTTGGAAAGAAAATCAAGTCAGCCTTTACATCTTAGTATGAGTTAGGATCTAACATAAAACTGAGTAAATGACCCTCTTCCCCAAATGGGAGGGTATATAATGAGGTTATAAATAAGGTGGGGAAGGGATGCAGCAGTTAGAGAAGGGACAGTACTGAGAGAAAATGAGTGGGGGACCGCCAGCAAACCCCCAGGAAGCCCACACACAAGACACGTGAGAAGCCATGGCCGGCCCTGAGGCCTGGGTCCCTGGCTCTCCGGCCTGTCCACACACCCCGTCCCTCCCCAGGTGGCCTACCAGCCAACGAAAAGGCAGGTTCGTCCTTAGTTAGGGCAGTCACTGGGGAGGACGTGAGTACCGTGGGTCCTCACTTCACCAAAGGGGCCGCCAGGAACCTGCACATATGGGGCCAGCTGGGATCTGCCTCCCTGTGGGCCACATGGATGCTTTGGCTTCTGAGAGGAGGCCACCGGCACAGACAGTGACCATTTGCCCCCTCTGCCCACTTCCCCCCTGCTCTCAGCCATCACCCACCCATTCAGCAGGTATTTCTGAAGCCTGTGACGGGCATGTGGTTTCAGACATGAAGCCCAGCCCCCACCTTCCCAGAGATGGTGGAGATGACTGGCATGGAGATAACCGGGGTGGAGATGGTGGAGATAACCGGGGGTGGGTGCATCCAGTGGCAGGATGACAGAGCCGGGGAAACCCAAGAGGAGCCCCCGAGGGAGCTCCCCCTCAGGGGAGCTCAGGGGGCTTCTTAGAGACGAACATCTATGGAGGGTCTTCTCTGTGCTAGGCATTGTTCTAGGCTCTGAGGAAGCAGCCATGAGCAAAACAAAGTCCCAGCTCTTGGGGAGTTTTCGATTAGGGATCGGGGCAACATAGAAAATAAACATGGAAGCCAGCAAATAAGTTAGACACTTCTGGGTGCTAATCAGCGCAGTGAGGAAGATAAAATAGGTACATGGTAAGCAGTGACAAGCCAGCGACACTCTGGCTCTTGTGGTTTTAAGGAAATGACTCTAGAATTGAGGCTTGAGTGATGAGAAGGAAGCAGCCATGGAAAGATCAAAGGGAAAGCACATTCCACATCAAAGAAACAGCCAGGGCAAAACCTTCAAGGTAACAGCCTTGGCACCTGGCTGGATCAGACACAACAAGGAAGAATGAGATGAAGTAGGAGAGATAGGCAGGGGACAGATCAAAAACGAATTTGCCAGCCACTGTGAAGATCTTGGGTTATAGTGTAAGGGTAATGGGGAGATTGAAGACCAGGGAGTGTAGAAGTCAAGAAGGGCTGCCTGGAAGAGGCATCACTTGGTTGAAGATTGAAACTGAGAAGTTACTAGCCAAGAGGGACATAGGCAGGGGCAGATTCTGGAACGCTGCCTGAGCCTTAGCCCCCTCCAGCAGGCCTGAGCACAGAAGCTGGCCTCCCTATGCCCACTGACACCCTCAGGGGCTAAAGGCCGGGCTCCCTGCCCTTCACACAGACCGTGGCTGCCGCTGGCACTTCCTTCTTCCCCCCAGACTCAAGTGCCTTTCTGCCTGTGCCAGTGTCTCTGCAGCTCAGGCTCCTTCTCATGACTTTTCTGCTGATGCCATGCTGGGTCCAGGCTGGCTTCCAGCGGCTGAACTCCTCCTGCAAGCCCTCTGGTGAGACAGGCACCACGGGCAACCTTCTGAAGAACTGCCCCCTCCCAACCCCACCCAGGTCTGGTGGTCGGAGGATGACCAAGGTGGTGCGGGACTTCCTGCAGGCCCAGCAGGTGCAGGCGCCCGTGGAGCTCTACTCAGACTGGCTGACCGTGGGCCACGTGGATGAATTCATGACCTTCGTCCCCATCCCAGGCACCAAGGTGAGCTGATGCTGAGGCTGGAGGGAGGAGGCTAGTGCGGAACCCCTGTGCTGCCAGCTCTTGTCAGCAGCGGGGGCGATCTACTGGAAGCGGATTGTATAGAGGAAGAAGGAAGTAGGCTGAAGCTGGCTTGTATGCTGTTGCTGTGGCCAGTAAATGTTTAACCCAATAAATCTGAAGTTCTAGCATTTCAACATGTAACCATTATAAAAATTATTAATGAGAGGTTTTACATTCTTTTTTTGGTGTATGTTTTATTGTTCACACGTCTCCACTAAGACCAGCCACAGTTCAATTGTCCAGTAACCCCACAGGGCTAGTGGCCACTGTACTGGCCATAATGCCCTAGAGAGCAATGGGATATGGGCCTGGGGCCCTAGAGAGATTCTTTCGTTTTCTGAAGTGAAAAGAAATGTCTGCAACTTAATACCCTGGAAATCTGGAGCAAATGGCCGGGCCTCTTGGCCCCTTGGAGAAGCTCTTCATCTCTGCCCAAGGTCACCTTTTACTCTGAGCTTCAACTCAACTGCATTGCTGAGGCAGGAAAATTTCTGTAGCAGGAAGGGTGAGAAATAGTCCTCTGAAATATAGACAAGCTGCCAGGCAGCCTTTGCCGCTCAGCGAGGGTGGCGTGAGATGATATGCAGGCAGGGCCCCGGGTCCACAGTGCAGGAGCCCCCCACGCGGCTGGGCCACCTGCCCCCTGCTGACCGGCCGGCTGGACCATCTCCCGCAGAAATTCCGGATGCTCATGGCCAGCACCTCAGCCTGCTACAAGCTCTTCCGAGAGAAGCAGAAGGAGGGCCACGGGGAGGCCATCATGTTCAAAGGTGAGTGCTCACGGGGCCCTGGCAGCGAGCCGGGCCCCCAGGGGGGCCTTTGGGAGGACGGGGCCGGTGAGCGCTTTGACCCCAACACCCAGCTCCACTTCCGGTCGTCAGCCCGCTCCGAGGCCATGGGGTCACCCTGGCGGGAGGCGGCCCTGGCCTCTGCGCTGTGGTCAGGCCCACCTCAAGCTGCCCACTGCCCCTTATGATCATCGACAGTGGCCCGAGGTTCTTCGGGACCCGGTGTGGGACGCTTCAAATGGCACCAGCCCCCGAGGAGAGTTAAATGGTTCACAACTGAAGTGCGATCTGCATTCTGGGACCTTGTGTTTGGAAGGAAGCTAGAGAAGAGCATGCACACTGCGGTTTAGGGGCAGGAGGGAGAGGGAGCTCGCAGACGCGATGCGGGGTCAGACGGCGTCACCACTGGTCCCAGAGTGAGAAACCGTCTGCTTCATTCAGGCATCACTTAACTGAGGCAGACAAACTGGGGTGAGCTTTGCTCTTAAATTAATTGTGGAAGAAAGAAAGCTGATGAGGCAGAGACAGTGAGCCAGGTTAGAGACACCACGACCGGTTAAGTGTTTTTCGTGGGTTACTTTTTGTCACTTTTCAGGTTGGCGTCTCTAATCCACCTACTCCCAAAAGTCTGTATCCCTCAGGCTGGTTAATACATATATGACCGCCCTCCTGTGTTCCTGTTAGTGACTGGTGTCAGGGACGGACAAGATGAACTTAAGACCACTATCCTTTTTTAATTCCCACCAATAGGAAATTTTTTTTAGATTGGCAGGCATGAGTCTCAACTTTCTGGAAGCTTCCTTCTACATTAACCCCTCAAAGTTACCCATAGGGTACAGGAACTATTATCTTTGTACAAATAGGTCCAAGGGGTTGGAGACAGCTCAGCGACAGCCCCCATCTGCCACTGCCAAGCTGTAAGACTAGGAAACAGTGCACCCGCGTCAGACCGGGGAGAGGAGTTAATAGCTTAGGCTCTGGAATCAGACTTCCTGGTCTGCTTACTGGCTCAGCCACCAACTGTAAGACCTCGGAAGCGTCGTGGGACTTCTCTGTGCCTCCGTGTCTACATCTTTAATGCTAGAAGCTACCTGATAGAAATGGGTGGGGGGAAGACTACTGAGTTAATCCGAGTGAACATCTAGAAGACTCCCTGCTACATAGCAGGTGCTCCCTAAGCATTGGGTATCACCAATCAGAAGCCACATGGGCCACCACAAGGGGACAGGAGGTAGATGCAGGCTCAGAACAGCAGGGGGGCCGGGCGTGAGGCAGGTCTGAAACCAGAGGGTGTCACCGCCTAGCACCCTGCTTCTGCCACCCGCCCCCTGGCCTGCTCATCCTTGGAAGCAGGCCTCTTGTGCCACCCCACCCTCCGGCCAGAGAGAGAGCGAGGCAGCAGCCCCCTGCTTCCCTGGTCCCAGTGACATGGCCAGCCCTGGGGAAAGCAGCGTCCACGGGGGCTGCCCTCCCACGCTCCTGCCTGTCCCCGGTCCGTCGCCCTCAGCCTGAGAGGTAGCCCAGAAGCTGAGAGTCCTGGCAAAGAGGAGCACCAGGCTGGACATAGACCGTGCCCTGTCCTCCGACCCACAGGCCTGGGCGGGATGAGCAGCAAGCGCATCACCATCAACAAGATTCTGTCCAATGAGAGCCTCGTGCAGGAGAACCAGTACTTCCAGGTGAGCGCAGGGCCAGGGCTTGTGGGAGGGAAGAGGCTGTGACCGCTGGCGCCTGTCATATCCTTGGGGCTGCCCTAGGGGATGGCGAGGAATCCAGGGCACACAACAGAGGGAAGGGCCTCAGCGAGCATGCGGTCCCGCCTTCCTGACTTGCTCCCGTACTGGAAGCTGAATGATGTGGCAGCGGGGGGACGTGCAGGTCAGCAGAGGCTGGAAGCAGACAGGAGATCAGGAAGATGTATCAAGCAGTGCTCAAGAGCCGAAGGTTCTGTAAGGCTAGAGCCCGCAACGTTTGGGGGAGACCCACAGACACCAAAATATGAAAACCACAGACCTACTTTCCAGGAAAACTCTTATATGAAGATATGCCCTGAAGTTTTATTTTTTAGGGGTCACAGATTCCTGAAGTTTTCTATCTATGGATGAATTCTACTTTCTGAATCCCTCAATCTCAAAATTGCATCCAGAAGTAGAAACCAGTCAACAGGGTCCTATTTAGTTGAATTAGATCTCTCTTTATTTGCATGGGCATATTTAAAGCACCAAGTTAAAAAAAAAAACTCAGACATGTTTAAACAAAAGGGCATGGTTGGCTCATACAAGAGGAAAGTTCAACAGTGGCGTGGATTTCAGGCATAGGTCGATCCGGGCCCTGGCCCCATCTCTCTGCATTTCCTGGGTTCTGCAGGTGCCCTCACGGCAGGAGCTTGGCTGCAGCAGTTCAAGGTCTCCCATCCACCCCCCCTACCATCCAGAGAGAGAGGTCTTATATGCCCCCAACAATTAAACAAAAGCCTTGCATTTCACTCTGATTGTGCCAACCTGAACCAATTCTCGTAACCAGAGGAATTCCATATCCTGATTGCCTTAATCCTAGTTTATTACCCATCCTTGACCTGATCCCTGGAACAAAGAGGTAGGGGCACTAGCTGTGAAACCCAACCCAATAACTGGCTGCTACTTTTCAAGGGGAGGGGTGGAGTGGATGCTGGAGAAATTCCAGCATTTCCAAAATTCCAAAAGTTCCCCAAAGGCCTCACAGCTGTTTGAAAGTTAACTTTATCACGACTCCTCTCTGTTGTCATTTTTTGGCGTCATGTAGATCTGAGGTCATACTATGACCCCTCACTTTCGGCTAGGACTCTGGACCACTCACTATGGACTCTGCGTCTTAGGTTCCCTCATCTCTAACACTCAGGATGAGTGTGCTCAGGCTCTCTGTGACCCCATGAACTGTAGTCCTCCAGGCTTCTCTGTCCTTGGGATTTCCCAAGCAAGAGTGCTGGAATACGTTGCAATTTCCCCCTCCAGAGGATCTTCCCGACCTGGAGATTGAACCCGTGTCTCCTGCGTCACCTGCCTTGGCAGGCGGATTCATCACTGAGCCACCTCATCTCTAGTAAGGGGATACTTGTCGGGGTCCAGCCCCGGCAGGATCCAGGGGAACCCTCAGGATGAACGGCGTCGGCGAGAGAGAGACACGTAGGACCGGCCTTGTAGGGCCAAGTCTGCTAGGGAGAGAGAGAGAGAGAGAAAGAAAGAGACCAGACCAGGAATATGCAGCAGAGTCTGGCAGTTGCTTTATTTTTCACCATCGCCTTTATACCCTAAGTTGGTACATTTCTAAGGGGCAGATAAGCACACAGACTTAGGTTAACATTATATCAGCTTGTCCTTCACGAAACCAGGTGTGCTCTGTATATTTTTGTTTATGAGAGTCTTTTCCCATAGATTTTTTGTACATTATCTTCTGGCCTTGAGGTTAGCAGAAAACAGAAAAATGGCAGTCTCATGGTACAGCAAGTTGTAACATAATAGACATACAATCCTGTTAACATAAAAGTCAGTCTTTTTGCAGAAATTCTCAGCTAAATTTATCTAAAAAGTTTAACACACAAAGACTCTGTGGCTCTGGTGAGGCAGCCCCTGTTTAGCACTCCTGGTTAAATTAACAGTTATCTTATTGTTTTTACACTAGGGCTAAACTCTTATTTTACTATATCTTTAACCATATTAACAATAGTGTCCACTGCATAACCTCAGCACATTAACATCAATCAAACATTGATCTAATAACCACTTTTAAAACAATATTTTTTGTATTTTTTAATAGGGCTTCCTCACCCCCCAAAGGGCTCTGTGCCTATTAGGCCCTTTTTAATGGTTAATCTCTATGTATAATATCTTTTGGCTTTCAGGCCTGTTGACAATTTATGGTTTGCACCTGGTGCAACTTTAAGCAACTTCAGTAGCCGACCCTGTCTTTCTTATAATTAATCTATTTTCTTTCTAATAAGCGTCATCTCTATGGGAACTAGATAGGATTACATTTTCACAGAACAGAAATGCAAAGGATTGCAAAAACAGCAGATATGGCACAAAATAGGCTCTTAGTCCAAAAGTTAATTACCTGCAAAAAGTCGCCAGCTAATCTCTATCTAAACTATTTTCTATTAGGCACATTTGTGGCTATAATATTTGTGGAGCTTTTTTCACCCCGCCTATGCTTAATAGTTTCTTTTGTTAGCGTACTATGTTTAGGATGTTTAGAACAATCATGAGCATTTTGTGCAATGAGAGCACACATTTATCAAACAAGCCAGAATGCCAGCAAAAGGGTTTGAACTGAAGCATTTCCTTCATCCCTGGCCCCTTCATAGGGTACCAGCGTCCAGGAGATTTATTAATTAGGGTTTTAATTTGGTCCTCACTCAGTGAAAGAGGAGCAGGAGAGCTCTCGGCAGGCAACACAAGAATCCGCAGCAGGGCAAACAAGAACAACAGCAGAAAAGGGGGGAGGATATAGGGTAGGGTAGAGGCCGAGGCCAACCTGGAGGGTCCCTTATCCTACACGGCCTTGCCTGTCAGGTATTTCCCTCGTGACCTCGTCATGGATGGGGTCTCGGACAGCCTTGCCTGCCCGGTATTTTCTTCATGACCTCGTCACGGGCGGGACCTCCCATAACGGCTCCCGACAGATACTGATGGTGTCCACCTCATGAGATTGAGGCTGAAATAAGTGACGTATGTAAAGCACTTAGAACATACACTTAGGGAAATTGTACATATTAGTTTTTATTATTATTAATCTAAACCATTGTCGCTGTTATTCTTACCGCCTGGGGTGGCCTGAGGATTCAGCAGGGTACTGCATGGCACGCACTTGGGGTCCGACTCGCAGCTGGTGATCAGTGAAAGAGTACTGAGTGTCATTTCTGTGAGCGTCTGGTGTGAATTCTGTAGCTTTCTCTCTCGTTCTCTATCACTCGTACGGGTGGGAGGCGCACCAGAGAGGTGGCCCCGTGCTGGAGGAGCCCTGCAGGCTGCCTGGAGTGCGGGGGCCCCAGGTCTGATGCCTCAGGCAGGGGTGAGGTGGGCAGAGGTGTCGGGGTGCCCCTCACCCGCCCGCCGTCCCTTCTTCCCCGTCACCCAGCGCTGCCTGGACTGGAACCGGGACATCCTCAAGAAGGAGCTGGGACTGACGGAGCAGGACATCATCGACCTGCCCGCCCTGTTCAAGATGGACGAGAGCCGCCAGGCCAGGGCCTTCTTCCCAAACATGGTGAGGTGCTCCGGGCTCCAGACCTCACCCGAACCGTCAGTGGGGGCGGGCTGGACCCAGAGGGACCCCTCGGCTGAGGCTGGCCGATCGCGAGGTCCAGGCCCCAGGCCCCGGGCCCGGCTGAGCTGCTGTGTGGCCTCCCACCCCGGCACTCACCCTGCTGGGAGGATTGCTCATCCTGGTTGCCCCCTGGGGCCCTGGGGAGCCTTCACCTTAACACAGTGGAGAGTGCTTTGTAAATTTAAAAGGCTTTACAGACAAGAGAGATTCTTGTAATCATAGAGGAGAGTCTTCTATGAGCTAGAAAGAGGTTAAAACACACACACACAAACGTAGATGTGTATATACACACATGAAAACACATGTACACGCATGCCTGCAATGCACACACCGATGCATACATACATAGCTGCATGCACATGTGTGTCCGTACACGTACATGCAGGGGCGGGTTGCTAGGCTTTCCACTTAGCTCCTCTGTGTATGGGGTGCTTAGCCCCCTCTGAGCCTCAGTTTCCTCATCTGTAAAGTGGGGGCGACCACAGTCCCTAGATCACAGGGTTGTTGGAGGGTTCGGAACAGGGCGGGGCAGAGCAGGCGCTCACCAAATGTAACTGCGGCCCCGCCTCCCCGTCCCAGGTGAACATGATTGTGCTGGACAAGGACCTGGGCATCCCCAAGCCGTTCGGGCCCCAGGTGGAGGAGGTGTGCTGCCTGGAGACACATGTGCGCTCCCTGCTGGAGCCCCTGGGCCTCTGCTGCACTTTCGTGGACGACATCTCCGCCTACCACAAGTTTCTGGGCGAGGTGCACTGCGGCACCAACGTGCGCCGGAAGCCCTTCGCCTTCAAGTGGTGGCACATGGAGCCCTGAGCCGCCCGGGGCTGCCGTGAGCGGGTCGCAGCCCGTCGGCCACCCGAGCTGGGGCCGGACCAGCCTCTGTGGTCCTCAGTGTGATTGCAGGATGCCCTTCAGCAATAGCCATCAGGGAACTTGGGGGAAAACGTTCCTACTTTCAATTTTACTTTTACTTACAGGACCTGGAAAGGGGCCACACAGCGAGGTCGTGGGAGGAGAGAACCCCCGAAACCGGCTTCTGCTCGTGCGGGGTTGAGGGTGGGGGTCTGGTTTTCCGAGGGCTTTCTCTGTCTTGGTGAGTTTTAAACGGAAGAGTGGAAATCTAAAGCGAGGGAAGAGGGGGGGAAGGTGGCCCCAGTTGTCAGTTACCAGAACCTACTAAGATCTCTAGAAGAAAGGGCCTCCGTGAGGGGAGGCGGCCTGGCTCCTCACCTAGTCGCGTGGCTGCGACGTGTTTACTCAAGGTCACCGTGTTTGGAGTGAGTACTCAGCAACCAAAGCTGAGTCAGGCGCTTGGATAACAAAAAGGAGGAAACCCAGTTGTCGGGCTGACACACAGGGGCCCGGGTGACCCCTCCCTCCCTGACTTCTCCAGACTTCCCCAGAGCACCCCCTGCCTGAACTGGACTGCAGGCCACCACTGAGGGGCCTTCAAGCAGTGGGGAGGGGTTTGGGGTATCCGTGCCTTGCCCTCTCTCAGAAGGGCCTCAGCATCCACCATGTCACCTCCGCCTGTGAGCCTCCATTCTGACCTTCCTGAAAATAGCTGAACATTTGGCCAGAGTCTGTATAGCCCTGATGTGAAAAACAAACAAAAAAATCCCAGAACCCAAAACCTTCCCCCAGAATCTTTAGTCTGTTATCCAAAACTGGATGAGAGGAGAAGGGAAGGACGTTCTGGGATGACCAGTTTGCCCAGTAGCCAGACCCCGAGGGTCAAGGCAGCCAGCTTGGAAAAGGATTCTGGAATCCAGATGTACCTTGAACTGCCACATCCTTTGAAATTCACTGCCCTTGGGGTGTCCAGGGGGCCACCCCCATTTATTCATTCCTTTCCAGCCTGCCTCAGATGCCCCCGGCTTGCCCTCTGCAGTGTAGGTACCACTGGCAGCCCCCAATTCCCTGAGGGTCCAATCATCAAGCTCAGAACCTTTGCTGGAAGCAGATTTTATCAGCACAGCCTTCTCAGTTTCCAAGACGCTCCTTCTGCCTCATCTTTCTCATGGACCCAGGCTCTCCCAGATGTTTGGGAGTTCCTCCCCACACCAGCATCCCTGTGGCCCAAGAGTTCCTTGTACAAAGATGCCCCAGGGCGAGCTGTGTAATCCATCTTTTCTGCCAGGTTCTCAATTCTCTGGCCTCCCCAACCCCTCTCCTCTCGCGGCCTCTACTTCCTGCTCCCATGCTGTCTCTCCAGGCAGCTAGACAAGGACTTCATCCCCGCCAGCCAGGCTCAGACCTCCCCACCGCAGGACACAATTAGAGACCCACCTCTCCTCTCCAGATGTTAGGCGCAAGACATAAAGACCCTGCCCTAAGCTCCAGCCCGAACAGCCAGTTCTGGGCCAGCTACTGGCCTTAGAGATGGACCGATTACCCCCACTGAAGTTTCTTAGTACATCTGCTGAAAATCCTTTCATTTGGACATAATCAGATTCATTCCCTGGCTCCCACTGAAAAGACTTAGTTCCAGCTTTAAAATTTCCTTTTAAGGACAGCTGACTTTGGAGAATAAGTGAATTATAATTCCACTTTGAGGGTTAAAAAGGAGCTGATTTATAACCAACGAAAAGTTTGTAAATTTGGATTCCTGAAGAATTGAGATTTTCTTCTTGGATTATTCACTCATTCAACAAACCTGTATTGTGTGGCTGAGTACCAGGCACAGGGGTGGGCTCTGAAGGTACAGGGCCCAGTAGCAAACGGGGTCTGGCCCTGGCCTCCAGGAGGCAGCCACCCGCATTTAAATGGCCAGCATTTGCCCTTTCCGCGATGCACTCTTTAGAAATACCACTTCACTATATTCAGGAAATGAACAGGATGCAGCGCTTCCATAAGTCACTATCTCAGTGAAATGAGAGGGGCGGGTCTTCTTTAAACAAGCCTTCTGCCCGTCCAGCTGGGCCAGTACTCCCGCAGCAGATGGGACCCCAGCGCCTTCAGAAGCTGTTGTTCCTGCTTTGGGAACAGTGGCTTCTGCCTTTGGGGGCCCAAGCCCCAGGTTTCTCCAACCCCAGAGCTGAAGACATCAAGTGCCTATTTGTGAATGTTTATCTGGAGACTTAGAGTTTGCTGTGTGTTTTTGTGTTTGGTTAATGTGTGTTTTGGGGCTTTCTTTTTTTTTTTAGTCTGCCTTACGGGGAAGTGGGCACTTCCCATGTGGAGACGGTGTGTATTTCTAGATTTTTCTAAGGCTCTCCCCATCATTAAGTCAGCAGTTTCTGATAATTCTGAAGCCCCTAGGCCTCAGACACCCTTCCCCATCTTGCTTGCCCACCTGTGTGACTACCCTTGCTGTGGATTTTCCCCCCAGCATCCCTGGACTCATCATTCTTCCCCACCCACCACTTTATCTATAAACATAGGCCTAGAATACACTTCTGTGTTTCAAAACTCAGCCAAGGTCCTGTTTCGATCTTTACTTTGAAATACTTTAAATAAGAGAGCAGAGGGTATCGTGAAGATGATGAGAAGTGGGACATGGTTTCAACTTTCTGGATGAGAGCCAATGCAGGAGATCACGACATGTTTGGGAAAGTGCCTGATTAAACAACAACAAAATAAATGGTCGGAGGGAAGTCATGTGGCTGTTGGTGTGATGTTCATGGTTGCTTCATGGCCATGGCCTGGAGTGAGGCAGGCCACACACGGGCCCTCTCCTGGCCCCTGTGGTCCCTGCCCTTCTGCACACACAACCAGGGCTCTCAGCAAGAGTATCCCAAGGGTTTGGAATCCCACACACAGTCAGTGGGTGTGTATCACCTGGCCACCACCCAAGGTCAAGACCACACCCACAATAAAGTCTGTTTTCTGGTGGGGTTCCCCAGAAGGAAAAGCAGAGGTGAGCTTTTGGGAACAAGTGACTTAAGGAAGTGCCTCCAGGAGAAACCAGAGGAGTGCGGGGAGCAGGACCAGAAAAGGGAAGAAGCCAAGAGTGTGATTTCAGATGTGGCCTCAGCCTGGTCACAGGGGGGCTCTGAGCAGAAGTGGCAGCCCAGTCATTCCATCTGGGGCCAAGTCTCATGACCTACACCAGTCAGTCGCTGGCTGTGGGGACTTCAACTCTCTGAACAGGCAAGGGGGTACCTGTAGCCCACAGGCAATCATCTAAAGGGGATCACAGCTGTAGTTTTGCCATGCCTCTCGGCTTACAGGATCTTAGTTCCCTGACCAGAGATTGAACCGCACCCCTGGTGGCTGTAAAAGCGTAGGGTCCCGACCCCTGGATGGCCAGGAAATTCCCCACAGCTGTGCTTATTAGCAGCAGAGTCCCAGGAGCTGGGGGATGGGTTCCCAGAACCAGAAAGGGATCTGGGCAAAGCAGCAGTGTGCCCACTGCTCTGAGTGGTAGCATGTTCTCGTAATACGGAGTTGTTGCACAGGATTTATGATTTAACCCATGGGCTTCCCTGGTGGCTCAGGCGGTAAAGAATCTTCCTGCAATGTGGGAGGCTAGGCTCGATCCCTGGGTTGGGAAGATCCCCTGGAGGAGGGCACGGCAACCCACTCCAGTGTTCTTGCCTGAAGAATCCCATGGACAGAGGAACCTGGTGGGCTACAGTCTGTGGGGTCGCAAAGAGTCAGACACGACTGAGCGACTAAACACACATATGAAATCCATAGCCATGATCAACAAGGTCTTTGTGAATAAGCTCCTAAGGCCCTAGAATAGAATCACTTAGTTGGTTACTGACACCGGAAGCCACTTTCAAGCTCTTTGGGGGTGCACCTCGGGGCTTCTTACCTCTCAGCCCCATCTTGGGTTTCTGGACAGAAATTCTGGTGCGAAATGAAAACCACCAGTTCTCTTATTCCTGGATGTCACCCACAGGTCCAGTCCTCTGAGGTCATTCTTCCCTTTTACACCCAAGTAACATGGCCTGAGCCCATCCTCAATGGGGGTTTCCTGACTCACCTATGTCTGGAACTTCCCAAGGGATGCTAGTGTGCTAAATCCATCCTGCTGGTGTTTTCACATCTTGGCCACTCACTCACCTCAGAATTGCTGAAAGTCATCCAGAGACTTCTGGAACAGCACCTTCCAATAGAAACACAGTGCAAGCCACATATGTAATTTTAAATTTTCTGGTAGCCACATTTTTAAAAGTGAAAAACAGGTGCAGTTAATTTAATAATGTCTTCTTTATTGCAGTATATCCAAATTATTATCATTTCAATAGGTAATCGAATTTTTAAAATATTAATGAAATATTTCACATTCTCTTTTTTGGTAGTAAGTTCTTGAAAGCTGATATATATTTTAAATTTAAATCACATGTCTCTTAGAAAAACCACATTTTAAGCGTTCAGTAGCCACAAGTGGCTACCATATTGAGCTTCCTTGGTAGCTGGGGGTAAAGAGTCTGCCTGTAATGCGAGAGATGTGGATTTGATTCCTAGGTGGGGAAGATCACCTGGAGAAGGGCATGGCAACCCACTCCACTTTTCTTGCCAGGAAAATCCCGTGGATAGAGGAGCATGGTGGGCTGCAGTCCATAGGCTGCCGGGGTCGTACATGACCAAAGTGACTGAGCGCAAGCTTGGGCACAGCTCCCACTGGACGGCAGAGTGATAGAGTCATCTCCACCAGGCTGAGTCCCAGCTATAGAAGTAGATACATTCCTTAAACCCTCAGAATCCAGCTAGACTGACTGCAGTGGCTAACAAAAGTTGCTTGTTATAAAGCCCAAAAGAGAGATGGAGGATAAATATCAGCCCTCCTTGGCCCTGATGTGCAGCATCTTGCCCGTCCAGAAGGTTCTCTTGCCTGAATTGTGGCTGCTGCCACATGACCAGGACTGGCCTCTTGGCAAACAGAGTGCCTTTAGCCAAGTCCCTTCTGCTCACTTCAGGAAGAGAATCCCATCAGCACCATGGAAAGGGAAAACATAACTCCCTCACCTCCAGCCTCCTTCCTATCACCATTCCCTGGGATACAGCTTGATTCTGCATTTTAATACGTCTTCTGTTCCCAAGTAAGGGTCATTGGGGTGCCCAGTATATCAGCCTCTTCCCTCCAGATGGGATCTGAGCCACACCCTGGCGTAGCCAGAAGCCTGTGGAAGTGGAACCCCTCCTACCCAAGCAAAGGAGCAGCCAGGGATGAACTCTGCCTGCCCAGGAGGATTTATCCAGGATCCTCGTCCAAGGGGCATCAGTTCAAGGGGCTGACGGCAATGTTACTGACAACTCAATACAGTGTGGTGATACCAAATGACAGTGTGTGGTATCCCTTCTCCAGCTGGACAACCAGAAAAAAGACACGTTCAGGCAGAAAGCCCAGCTCTGCAACCTTGTCCCAAGCCTGGATGATGTGAGCAATGTTATTTTCACCTGTGGCTCACTCCCCAACCAACTGGGTTCCTATTCAACCCTGATCTTGTGCGCACCAGGACCCAGAGACCCCACAGAGACTGAGACAGAGCTGTGTGTGTGTGTCTCCTGAGGAGGGCCGGGTCAGCAGGGGACTTCTGCAGAGGCAGGGGCTGTGGGTGCAGCAGACCTGGGGATGGCCCAAGCCCTCTTGGAGGAGGTCGCCATTAACCCCACCACAGAACTGTCAGAACTTACACAAGGCTGGGGACACAGACTCTTGGAGGCACAAACAGAACCTTGTGTGCACCAGGACCCAGAAGAAAGGAACAGTCACCCCACAGGAGACTGACCCAGACTTGCCTGTGAATGTCCAGGAGCCTCCGGCGGAGGCGTGGGTGATGGCGGCCTGCTGCAGGGTTGGGGGCACTGAGTGTAGCAGTGCATGCATGGGGCCTTTTGAAGGAATGGCCGTTATCTTCATCACCCCCACCATAGTTTGGACCCAGGTAAGTAACAGGGAAGGAACACAACCGCACCCATCAACAGAAAATTGGATTAAAGATTTACTGAGCATGGCCCCGCCCATCAGAACAAGACCCAGTTTCCCCCTCAGTCAGTCTCTCCCATCAGGAAGCTTCCATAAGCCTCTTATCCTTCTCCATCAGAAGGCAGACAGAATGAAAACCACAATCAAAGAAAACTAACCAATCTCATCACACGGACCACAGCCTTGTCTAACTCAATGAAACTATGAGCCATGTAGGGACACCCAACACGGACAGGTCATGGTGGAGAGTTCTGACAAAACGTGGTCCACTGGAGAAGAGAATGGAATACTTTAAGTATTCTTGCCTTGAGAACCCCAGGAACAGTATGAAAAGGCAAGAAGATGGGGCTCTGAAAGATGAACTCCCCAGGTCGATAGGTGCTCAATATGCTACTGGAGGTCAGTGGAGAAGTAACTCCAGAAAGAGTGAAAAAACAGAATCAAAGCAAAAACAACACCCCGTTGTGGATGGGACTAGTGATAGAAGCAAGGTCCGATGCTGTAAAGAGCGATATTGCACATGAACCTGGAATGTTAGGTCCATGAATCAAGGCAAATTGGAAGTGGTCAAACAGGAGATGGCAAGAGTGAATGTCAACATTTTAGGAATCAGCAAACTAAAATGAACTGGAATGGGTGAATTTAATTCAGATGACCATTATATCTACTACTGTGGGCAGGAATCCCTTAGAAGAAATGGAGTAGCCATCATAGTCTACAAAAGAGTCTGAAGTGCAGTACTTGTATCCAATCTCAAAAACAGAATGATCTCTGTTCTTTTCCAAGACAAACCATTCAATATCACAGTAATTCAGGTCTATACCCTGACCAGTAATGCTGAAGAAGCTGAAGTTGAATGGTTCCATGAAGACCTACAAGACCTTCTAGAACTAACACCCAAAAAAGATGTCCTTTTCATTATAGGGGACTAGAATGCAAAAGTAGGAAATCAAGAAACACCTGGAGTAACAGGCAAATTTGGCCTTGGAGTACAGAATGAAGCAGGGCAAAGACTAATATTTTTGCCAAGAGAATGCACTTGTCATAGTAAACACCCTCTTCTAACAACACATAGAGAAGATTCTACATATGGACATCACCAGATGGTCAATACCAAAATCAGATTGATTATATTCTTTGCAGCCAAAGATGGAGAAGCTCTATACAGTCAGCAAAAACAAGACCGGGAGCTGACTGTGGCTCAGATCATGAACTCCTTATTGCCAAATTCAAATTAAAATTGAAGAAAGTAGGGAAAACCACTAGGCCACTCAGATATGACCCAAATCAAATCCCTTACAATTATACAGTGGAAGCGACAAATAGATTCAAGGGACTAGATCTGATAGAGTGCCTTATGAAGTATGGATGGAGGTTCATGACATTGTACAGGAGACAGGGATCAAGACCATCCCCAAGAAAAAGAAACATGAAAAAGCAAAATGACTGTCTGAGGAGGCCTTACAAATAGCTGTGAAAAAAAGAGAAGCGAAAAGGAAAGATATACCCATTTGAATGCAGAGTTCCAAAGAATAGCAAGGAGAGATAAGAATGCCTTCCTCAGTGATCAGTGCAAAGAAATAGAGGAAAACAATAGAATGGGAAAGACTAGAGATCTCTCCAAGAAAATTAGAGATACCAAGGGAATATTTCATGCAAAGATGGGCACAATAAAGGACAGAAATGGTGTGGACCTAACAGAAGCAGAAGATATTAAGAAGAGGTGGCAAGAATACACAGAAGAACTATACAAAAAAATCTTCACAACCCAGATAAGCATAATGGTGTGATCACCCACCTAGAGCCAGACATCCTGGAATGTGAAGTCAAGTGAGCTTTAGGAAGCATCACTACGAACAAAGCTAGTGAAGGTGATGGAATTCCAGTTGAGCTATTTCAAATCCTGAAAGATGATGCTGTGAAAGTGCTGCACTCAATATGCCAGCAAATTTGGAAAACTCAGCAGTGGACACAGGACTGGAAAAGGTCAGTTTTCATTCCAATCCCAAAGAAAGGCAATGCCAAAGAATGCTCAAACTAGCGCACAATTGCTCTCATCTCACACGCTAGCAAAGTAATGCCCCAAATTTTCCAAGTCATTCAGCAATACGTGAACCGTGAACTTCCAGATGTTCAAGCTGGATTCAGAAAAGGCAGAGGAACTAGATATCAAATTGCCAACATCTACTGGGTCATCTAAAAAGCAAGAGAGTTCCAGAAAAACATCTACTTCTGCTTTATAGACTATGCCAAAGCCTTTGACTGTGGATCACAACAAGCTGTGGAAAATTCTTCAAGAGATGGGAATACCAGACCACCTGACCTGCCTCCTGAGAAATCTGTATGCAGGTCAAGAAGCAACAGTTAGAACAAGAAACAACAGACTTGTTCCAAATAGGGAGAGGAGTACATCAAGGCTGTATATTGACACCCTGCTTATTTAACTTATATGCACAGTACATCATGAGAAACACTGGGCTGGATGAAGCACAAGCTGGAGTCAAGATTGCCGGGAGAAATATCAATAACCTCAGATATGCAGATGACACCACCCTTATGGCAGAAAGGAAGAACTGAAGAGCCTCTTGATGAAAGTGAAAGAGAAGAGTGAAAAAGTTGGCTTAAAACTCAACATTCAGAAAACTAAGATCATGGCATCTGGTCCCATCACTTCATGGCAAATAGATGGGAAAACAGTGACATACTTTATTTTGGGGGCTCCAAAATCACTGTTGATGGTGACTGCAGCCATGAAATTCAAAGGCACTTGCTCCTTGGATGAAAAGTTATGATCAACCTAGACAGCACATTAAAAAGCAGAGACAAAAAAAAAAAAAAGACAAAAAAAAAAGCAGAGACATTATTTTGCCAACAAAAGTCCATCTAGTCAAAGCTATGGTTTTTCCAGTAGTCATGTATGGATGTGAGAGTTGAATATAAAGAAAGCTGAGCACTGAAGAATTGATGCTTTTGAACTGTGGTGTTGGAGAAGTCTCTTGAGAGTCCCTTTGGACTGCAAGGAGATCCAACCAGTCCATCCTAAAGGAGATCAATCCTGGGTGTTCATTGGAAGGACTGATGCTGAAGCTGAAACTCCAATACTTTGGCCACCTGATGCGAAGAACTGAGTCATTTGAAAAGACCCTGATGCTGGGAAAGATTGAAGGCAAGAAGAGAAGGGGACGACAGAGGATGAGATGGTTGGATGACATCACCAACTCAATGGACATGAGTTTGAGTAAGCTCTGGGAGATGGTGATGGACAGGGAGGCCTGGTGTACTGCAGTCCTTGGGGTTGCAAAGATGTGGACACGACTGAGCAATTGAAGTGAACTGAGATAGTAGGCGTCCCTTTTTAGGAGTTAGCCATATAACCTCATCCCATATTTGTTAAGCATCAGGTTGAAAACCACCAGATCTAGACCCATTTACCTTTTTATGTGCAGCAAAATAGTCATTAAACCAAGTTAAAACATAATCAAAGTTAAAAGTTACATTATGTCCATAGTTAAAGTACAAAGTGTTGCACCAGTCCATTTTAGGATTGCTAGATATCATCAGATTAAAGAGAGGCATCACACATGATTGCTGGTGAAGATAAAAGCAGGCCCACCTAGATTCTCAGGCCCATCTCAGTTCCTGATCAAACAGCGGCTTGTTTGACTCAAAGGCTGGGTCAGAAGTCACCTCCCAGAGTTTCTATAATGTCTCTTGAAAGGCTGAAAGCTGACTCACATAGTTAATTCTAAGGCTTCAGGGTCTAAAACAGTGTCTGCGCATAAGAAGGGTCTTCCATAGATACATTCAAAGGGGGACAGTCCTTCCTTTTAAGGGCAGTCCGAGCCCTCATTAAAGCTAAGGGTAGAACTTTAAGCCAATTGTCCTGAGTCTCTTGAGTTAACTTATGCAAATATCTCTTAATAGTGTCATTAGCCTTTTCAAACTTCTCTGGAGTTTGGGGTCTCTAGGAACAGGGTCGGTGATATTCTATTCCTAGAATTTTTGACACCCCTTGAGTTACAGCAGCTTTAAAGGTGGATCCATTGTCGTTCTGGACTTTAGAGTTTAAGATCCCACTTACATCATGAGGAGTGAGTACAGTAAGGTTTTGCCCATTCCTTAACCTCGGGCTTTAGTGGATACTGCTTTTGATGTGAAAACAGGTGAGGGTCTTTGAGCTTGATAATGACAGGAACGGCATTTTGTGCTCAACCCACAGTTTTTTCATCAGCTCACACTCTAGGATTTACAGTTTGTTTCATTAAGAAGAGTGCGTTCCATATTCATGAAAACAGAGGCCTGGACCTTGCTCAGTATGTCCCTCCCCAGAAGGGGTGAGGGAGACCCTGGCATGATCAGAAACTCCTGAGAAAACAGCACAGAGTCCCAATTGCAGCTTAAAGGGCGACTGAGATAATCATGTTTGGCTCATCCAGACTGTCCCATTACAGTATTGGATCGGGAGGAAAGCGGACCGGGGGCTTCATTGAGCACACAGAAAGTTGCCACAGTGTCCAAAAGGAAACTGACAGAGTGCCCCCACAGCTATTAACACCCGGGTTCCCTCAGGTGTCATTAGGTGGGAGCGTGCGTGGGGACGCCCGGGCACCTTCCTGATTGTCCAGAGAGCCCGAGCCCTGGGACCTACGCCTCTGCGGGAATCTCTCCTCCAGTGCGGTCCCTGCAGACCAGACATGGAGCTGGGGGAGTCTCTCCTCCAGTGCGGTCCCTGCAGACCAGACCCGGAGCTGGGGGAGTCTCTCCTCCAGTGTGGCCCCTCGCACACCAGACATGGAGCTGGGGGAGTCTCTCCTCCAGTGTGGTCCCTGCAGACCAGACATGAGGCTGGGGGAGTCTCTCCTCCAGTGTGTTACCTCGCAGACCAGATATGGAGCTGGGGGAGTCCCTCCTCCAGTGTGGCCCCTCGCAGACCAGACATGGAGCTGGGGGAGTCTCTCCTCCAGTGTGGCCCCTCGCAGACCAGACACGGAGCTGGGGGAGTCTCTCCGCCAGTGCGGTCCCTGCAGACCAGACACGGGCTGGGGGGTCTCTCCTCCAGTGTGGGCCCCTTCGCAGACCAGACATGGACCTGGGGGAGTCTCTCCTCCAGTGTGGCCCCTCGCAGACCAGACATGGAGCCGGGGGAATCTCTCCTCCAGTGCGGTCCCTGCAGACCAGACACGGACCTGGGGGAGTCTCTCCTCCAGTGTGGTCCCTCGCAGACCAGACACGGAGCTGGGGGAGTCTCTCCTCCAGTGTGGCCCCTCGCAGACCAGACATGGAGCTGGGGGAGTCTCTCCTCCAGTGTGGTCCCTGCAGACCAGACATGGAGCCGGGGGAATCTCTCCTCCAGTGCGGTCCCTGCAGACCAGACATGGATCTGGGGGAGTCTCTCCTCCAGTGTGGTCCCTCGCAGACCAGACATGGAGCTGGGGGAGTCTCTCCTCCAGTGTTGGTCCCCTCGCAGACCACACACGGAGCTGGGGGAGTCTTCTCCTCCAGTGTGGCCCCTCGCCAGACACAGGAATGGACCTGGGGGAGTTTCTCTCCTCCAGTGTGGCCCCTCGCTTAGACCAGACATTGAGCTGGGGGAGTCTCTCCATCAGTGTTGGTCCCTCGCCAGACACACCGGAGCTGGGGAGTCTCTCCTCCAGTGGCCCCTCGGCAACCAGACAACGGACTGGGGGAGGCTCTCCGGCCAGTGCTCCCTGCAGAACCAGACATGAGCTGGGGGAGTCTTTCTCCTCCAGTGTGGCCCCTCGCAGACCAGACACGGAGCTGGGGAGTCTCTCCGCCAGTCGCGGTCCCTGCAGGATCCAGCATGGAGCTGGGGGAGTCTCTCCTCCAGTGTGGCCCCTCGCAGACCAGACACGGAGCTGGGGGAGTCTCTCCGCCAGTGCGGTCCCTGCAGACCAGACATGGAGCTGGGGGAGTCTCTCCTCCAGTGTGGCCCCTCGCAGACCAGACACGGAGCTGGGGGAGTCTCTCCTCCAGTGTGGCCCCTCGCAGACCAGACACGGAGCTGGGGGAGTCTCTCCTCCAGT